>NC_056725.1:1068684357-1068694357 GCF_019279795.1 Protopterus annectens
AATGAAGGTCAGCAGGACTAAGATAGAATATATGTGTGTGTGAATGAGAGAGAGGGTAGAGGAATGGTGAGGATGCAGGGAGTAGAGGTGACGAAGGTGGATGAGTTTAAATATTTGGGATCAACAGTTCAGAGTAATGGTGAATGTTTAAGAGAGGTAAAGAGGTGAGTGCAGGCAGGATGGAGTGGGTGGAGAAGAGTGTCAGGAGTGATTTGTGACAGACGAGTACCAGTAAGAGTGAAAGAGAAGGTCTACAAGAGGGTAGTGAGACCAGCTATGTTATATGGGTTGGAGACAGTGGCATTGACAAAAAGGCAGGAATCAGAGCTGGATGTGGCAGAGTTAAAGATGTTAAGATTTGCAGTGGGTGTGACGAGGGTGGACAGGATTAGGAATAAGTATATTAGAGGGTCAGCCCAGGTTGGAAGGTTTGGAGACAAAGCCAGAGTGGCAAGATTACATTGGTTTGGACATGTGCTGAGGATGGATGCAGAGTATATTGGGAAAAAGATGCTAAGGATGAAACTGCCAGGTAACAGGAAAAGAGGAAGGCCTAAGATAAGGTTCATGGATGTGGTGAGAGAGGACATGCAGGTGGTTGGTGTGACAGAGCAAGATTCAGAGGACAGGATAAAATGGAAACAGATGATCCACTGTGATGACCCCTAACGGGAGCAGCCGAAAGAAGAAGAAGAAGAAGCTGTGGTATCATTCTGGGTGAAGGAAGGATGCCGCTCAGGGCTACGGTCATACCTGCCTGGGCCACATGATCCGACAGCTCTTCCATGTCTCTTTTCATGTAGTCCAGGGAAGTACGTCACAAGTCATTCACTTCAACATGGACAATGACAGAGTCATATTTGTATTTGTTGTGGAGGGACTTGAGTGCATGTGTTATGTGGTGGATCCTGGCACCTGACAAGCAGCTGATAGTAATTTTCATCTTGTTCAGCCTGGTGAGTGGGACATCAGTGTGCCTGACTATAAAGTCACCTATGACTAAAGTGTTGGGTATATTGTCTTGCCTTAGGGGCTGTTGTTTGGTAGCACACTGGTGTTTTGAGCTATGTGTGACTTTTGTTGTAATTCATGTTTGCTTGTGTTTCAGCTTCAGAGGTCCTTGTTGCTTGGACAAGTTAATGTTAAGGGCCTCCATATAAGTGGGTTTTGTGTTACTATGTGTGGATGTTGGTGGCGTGAGTTTTGACAGACTATGTGTTGCTTGAGATGTAGTGCAGGTGTTAACCTTCTCCTCTTGACTGTCTAGCACAATCTTGGCTGGAGAGAGCTTTGCTTCCAGTTTGGCTATGTTAGTGCATCTCTCACAGGTTGTAGTGTTGGGTGGTATGAGGAGAGTGTTGTCTGTATACATGAGGCAATTGCTGCATTGCCCCAGTATGCCCAGATTCACCAGGTGGACAGGAGAAATCACCAGAAGCTGACCCTTGGACATGCCTGGTTTGTTGTTTCTTTTGTAAAGTACAAGAACTGTTTTCCCTTACCTTGGCAAGGTGCTTTGCAATTATAAGCTGTTTAGTGCCTATGATTAATTTCTCCTTATTAGCAAGGAGAATTAAGTGCTTGTATCAGTTTAAGGCTTCCTAGTGCTTTCCAGCAGGTTTTAGAGCAAGTGCTAGTCACAGGGATTCAGGTTTTAGTGTTACTACTGAGAAACCAGATAGTTCTAATGGAAAATTTGAATAGCAGACCTTCTGGCACTGGGAATAGTTTAAAGTGCTAGGCTAATAAGCTAATAAAGTGCAGGAGAGCAGAGAACTAGCAGATCTAAGGGAAAAATTTTGAAGAGCGCTGCTCAGAAGCTTACAAAACAATCCTGGATACAGCAAATCTGTATTTGAGCTACACTAGTTCAAGGAAAGGTAGGGCAGTTACTGAATCAGTGTAGAAAGTCTGTTACTGTGTCTGGAGATGAGTAACACACCCCATGCAATGTCAAAGTGCAGTAAAACAATGTATAGATATGCATTAATGTTTTTTATGTTTGCCCAGCATGGTGCATTGGACAGCAATGGGCACATGCCAGACATCTAAAAGTAGAAACCGAATAAATTTAATTATGAATGCAAAAGGCAAATTTAAGCATAGCTGAGCAGGTTTGTGTGGCATTGTGCAGTGCTCAGCAATGCTTAAACGTAGCTGAGAGATATATGTAAAAGTCTTCTAGCAGCATTCTACACATCCACGTAAGCAAATGGTTAGAGTGACAGCCTTATGTGCATTAGGTGTAGGGTTTGAGTGCACAGATGGGTTATTAAGCTTTTATTTTCCAATTACAAATGATGCCAGTTATTTTTAAAATTTGATGTGCTGTGCTCAGCTAAGCTCCACTAAGCCCTGTTTAGCTATGCCAAGCACCGATTAAACAAGATCCATTTTAGCACCACTTAGGACTGAGCACCTCTGCTTAGCTGGTTTGTGCAGTGCTAAGCAGTGCCAAGCACTGTTAAACATTGCCAGTTTAAGCACTGCTGATCTGAGGTCAGTTGGTTTGCACAGTGCTTAGCAGTGCACCACATTTTTAAAAATTGCCCAATGGTGTTAAAGTGTGGGAAAACAGGGTATATTAATTGCAATAGGTGGGAATACTGCAGAACCCATTGGAGTTCAACCTTTGAGGATACTATGGCAGGTGTTGGAGAGGATATGTGCTTTTGTGCACAGTGGTGGAGCACTGAGGAGTCCAGGGTCATGGTCGGACTCCTAGCTAAAAACCATGAAGACCAGCTCATGCAGGGTGGTTACTGGGACTTGGAGTATAAAGCAGAGGCCTGGGACCAGCTGGCAAGCAACCTCACCAGTGCAACTGGTATCCTCCACACAGGTGAGCAGTGTTTTCACCACCACAATGACTTAAAATAAGGAAGGGGGCTGTCTTGGACACCTGGGTCCAATAATTCTGGGTGGGCAGTGTTCCACAAGTGTGTAAGTATGTTTACTTGTGTTTCATCAATATTTAACCTGGACTGTCTATTAAACTGGTATGCATAATGGTGTGCTTATCTCCCAACAGCTGCAGAGGTAAGAGCTTGCAACTCTGAGGAGCACACAGGGCACATGGCCAGGTTGGCCCATGAATGGGGTGGATACAGATGTATCTTCCAATCTATAGTCATATAAGCAAGAAAGATTAAAGCAATAACTGTCATTAGCTATATAAAGAGTGTTGATTGCATTGTAATGAATTTGCTCATGGATCTGGACTGCAATAAGTTACTACTGTCACATGTACTACAATAAGCTGGAAAGAGTACAGCATTAGCCTTGATTAGTTACATGAAATGATATTTCTATCACAATAACTGTGGAATTACAGCTGTATTGCAACACCTGTATTACATTAACTATTGGTCATTAAAAACACAAAAGTACACCATTAAATGCATGAAGGCATCTGCAATGAACTGGTGTGCAATACTTCTGGGATGAGAGCTGATATTTCAACCCAGTAGCAATATATCATGTACATTTGCAGTTTATTTAGTAATGTATAGGTTACCTAGTCTCTCTGCCATGATTGCATTTCATGCAGGTGTGTCTGTCACTGTAGTGTATTACAACACTGTAGTAGTAGTACCAGGTCATATTTTTGTTTCCAGGTGAACTCTAGGACAAAATCAGTCAGTCAGATAACAGCAGTGACTCAGTAGCTTAGTTTGTTAAATGTTATGTATGAAATACATTTTGCTAGACACAGACCAGGATTCAAATCCAGTTCCATGTACTAATAACTATTACTGAATTTCATATTTTATGATGACAGATATTCTCTCCACAGAGAATACTGGTAACTGGGTGAGGGAGCCCATAGTATGCCTAAATACTTGTTTGTTCCGCTGTCACACACTGTTGAAATCATTCTCACAAATGTAATATTTATCCACACAATAAAGGCAACAGGTTCAACTACAGTAAGATAAAAGAAATCAAATATGTAATGAAGGTATGGCTGTATTCCTAGAGTGTCTTGTGAAGGTTAATGTAGTCAATTACTGCATGTGATGCATATGTCCCCTGCAGTCAGTGATATTATGTACGATCCCCTTGCCTGCCAAGCATGGCATGATAGTTGTATACTCTCTGTACTGTACACATGCATGCTTCTCAAGTGTCACGCTGTCTCAGAATGTAAGTACTGTTGTGTAATCCCTCTGTCACAGATGTATCATTAACATGATTCATATGTCAATATCAAATTACTAGTACATTAGGCCACAGTACTCTTTGGTAGTTATATAGGTCCACTTGATATGCAAGTGTTCGTTGTAGCTGTGAACCTGTAGGTGTTACTGCTTGGCCCATAGTGTCCCATGTGGATAGCTTGAGAGGTGTGTGTGCTATAGCAGCTATAGGAAACATTTACACATAAAAACAGGACAGACCTGTATAGTAGATAGCATTACTGTTGTCAACTATATAGCCCATGATGGTATTAATGGACTGTATTTCTCTCACTTCCCACCGTTTATCTTCACATATTTATTATTGTTATATATTGGTTATGGTTTACTGTTAACATATGTTGTTCCAAAAACTGTATTTTGCACATGTTTTATTAATGTTATGTATTACTATGGTTGGATATTAACATATCTTGTTGAATTACCTATTCTGTTGGCCTTATGTCATAACTGTTACTGACATGCTGTAAATATATTGACTGTTTTGTTATTTATTTTTGTGTTTCACATATTATTCATTTAACTGCAGTGGGGTTTGCACAATGTTCTGGCATGCTTTTATTACTAACACATATTTTGTTCATAACTCTCCTATGTTTATTGGTCTACTTCCATACCCACAGCACATTTGGGTAGGCCAGTTCCTGCTGATCCACTTACCCTATCTCAGCCGGCCATGGCACTGGATACCAGCTCATCTGGGACCCAAGCTGGTGCTGCCACCTCTGCTGGCCCTGCACCTCCTTTGGGTGGAAGCACCTCAGGGGATGGGGCCTGTCCCCCCGGGAGCAGGGATGGAGGAGGAGGAGGTTGTCACCCAGGATCAACTACTGGCCATGGTGTGCAGGATTGTCCATAGTAGTTATGAACAATGCTTGCACCAGATTGAGGGCAGACTTGACAACCTGGTGGGACCTGAGGGTCCCAGCGCTCAGCCTCCAGCACAGCCACCTTTGGGGCAGTGAAGGAGCAGTGTTGATTGCCCATGGGTGGTGATCTCAGTCATGCTGCTGCCACCTGAATTCACATGCACCTTTGATTACACAAAACCCTCTCCATCCAAGTTATTTACCCACTCATGTGTCACACACCACCCCTGTATGCAGCCTTTTCTGTCCTGTCTGTCTGAAAATGCAACCTCTCCTGCTCAACTTATCTCCCCATATGTACCTAAATCCCATCACCAACATTCCACTCCATCCTTAAAAAAGGGCACCTGTCCCACAAAAATATCTTGCCTCATACATAGCTCTTCATTTCACACACATGTTCACTGGACACAACAAATTATTACATAACTTAACACATTTATGTTGCCCTCACCCCTGTCTCTGGGGTGTGAGGCTCCAAATTTCGTAAATCCTGCTCACCCGAGTTGTACAAGAAATGGAAAGCTATGGTCCTTTCCTATACCCTTCCTGCACAACCCTACCTGCCTCTCAGTATGTTTTTCCCCTCCTTGCCGCCATTTCACCACTTTCCTATCACTCCCTATTTCTTTTCATTTTTTTTTTAAATTTAGTGCATGTTTAAGTGGAGCATCAAGACATGCAAACCCATACAAACCCATGTAACACTGGTTAAAAGTACCCAAATCATCTTATGTGTTTCTCAGAGTGTTAGGCACATCTGCAAAATAATCTCCCCTGCCACATCTCAACCCTGGACCCCTGTCTACTACAACACAGTGCATTAGCCCACTAGGCCACACAGCTCTGAATTACAGCAGGTGTTTCCAGCAACATATAATGATCACCACTGACACACTGCAAGTCAACTGTACAGACTGTTGCAGAATGTCCACAGTCTGTCCCCTACATTTTGCATAGTTTCACAAAAACATATCTGTCTGGTAACATACTGGCAAGTCATTAAAGACTGAGGTTAGAAAATCATGACAGACATCTGAGTGTCACACTTCATACCCTTCACAACACACATGCTAATGCAAATCCTGTGTCACAGACTGTATGCATGCACATATATTTTGCAAGTACACCTACTACAAGCACTGACTCAATTGCTCAGTCTGTTAAATGCCTTGTATGCAGAACATTTCCCCACCCACAGTCCTAAGTTCAAATACAGTGTGTTGCACTTTAATTACATTCTTGTGAATACATCAAATATTGAACAAGTCATGCAGTTTTAACCAAAACAGATTGCTGTGACTGAATTAACTGCTACCCATGTTTGCAAGTCAAACTCCAGTAGGTAGGGACACACTGCACATATTCATATAGCCTACCTATATATTACCTATTACTCTGTAATCGGCACTGTTGCATAACAGATGAACCTTAACCACATGCATTGATTAGATTGTTATGGGTACCCTTACCCTGGCTCTGCTGTAATGACAGAGTTGACACTGCTCCCTCAGTGAGACATACAACTTGTTGTCCTCCAAAATGTTCACACTCCTCTTTATGTGTCGTAGGTTGCCGGAGCATCTGCAGCCTGGAACATATACAGCTGTATGATAAGCTACCTGCTACAGACCTACCATACCACACAACTGCCTAGAACAACGGCTCCAGACAACACCCATACATAAAGAGGTGGGGGGGCAAAGATTGAGCGACAGGGGCATGTTTCTCAGTTTGCCCCTACAAACATAGTGAGCTGATCGACTAGCAGCTACTGCAGCAGCCTGCATATTCTGAAGGATATGACATGTGACACTCACATGTCTCTTCCCCCTTACTGACCTCAACCCACAATGTTCAACACGGAACTGCCAGATAATCACAATGTCATTTGACAATGGCCAAACATAGCATGCAAAACTGTGGCCATCCAGTATAAATCTTAACAGTGGACAGTATTTGTACCTACCCTCTGTGATACTGTAGTCTCCACACCTCACTAATGTCCATCTCAAAGACTAAGAAAGGGGCCAAGGCCTACATGAAGGCCTTAAATACTGCACTGTGGTGCTATGTCATTGGCTAAAGAAAGTATAACCCAGCTGTTTTTGATGGAATTAGCAAGTATGAGCCATAGATTGGTGCACAGGCAATCACCAGTTAATGAGCACGACCTGCAAAGGTCAAGCAACTACCTATGGGAAACAGGTCTGTAAGGTGTTTTACCAAGACAGATTACAATTTAGCAAGCTTTTTTCTTGAGGATTTGTTAACAAAAGGATTATGTCAATCTACCAGGTATCTCATGGAAGTCCCCATATAATGGGATGCAGATGGGAGGATGCAGGTATGTGGAATAGGGAGTACAACAATAGGCCTGTAGTACATCTCTGGGAATGACATGTTGGTGATAGTCTACTGTCCAACAGCTACAGGCATTCCTCTCAACTGTGCCTGCTGTGAATGAAATCACAGCTGTGGCCCTCTCACTCCCTGCTACAATGGTCGGCTCCTGTACAAAAACTAATGGATTGTGATTTTGGCATATTGACAGTAAGTAAGGGTGGACACAGCTGTTATATCACACGATGTACTGTCATTCAGCTCCTCTCAGTCTGTGAATGTGACACAGGAATAGTTCAGACATTGTAAATGTGTCCCTGACTGTCCATGATGTAGGTCACTGTTTTGTCGACATTCATATCTCATCACTAGAGAGCTATGGCTAACATACCTGGCAACCCCTACAGCAGGAATTCTGATAATAGCCATTATTAGTAGGGGGGACACAGACCCAACATCAGTGAAAGAGTGTACATATTGGTCATACAAAGTAAGAGTATGAATAGAGTAACAGATATTACTGTAGCATATGATTTCCTGAGGGTTCTGGTGTGTGACAGCCAGATTCTCTATATTCTGACAACAACCATCAATTATTGGCCAACCATTTGCCATACATCCACATGCTTGTGCCAACAGGACCACATATATCAGCTACATGTACACAATACACAAACACCTGTGTACTGGACAGATATGACACCTACATGGAAAATATACTACAGCAGGTTTGCTTTGCTGTCTGTCATTGTGGCACACTGGTGATGCTGGACTTTCCCCATATACGTGTAATAACACACACCTATTTGTCTGACAGTGGCTGTATGACATAGTATTGGGACTTTGCCCATAGGGGACACATCACAATAGATGGCATTGATGGGTGTGGAGACATACAACAGACTTTGTCACAGCACACAGGGACATAACCGTTATTGCTACTATGTTGGTGATAGCCACATACATAGTGTGTTGATAGACTGTGGGGTAAGATGAGGGAGGTAGCAGTGGATAGTGCAGGCCATTTTGGTTGTGCAGGGTCTGTACATAGTGGATATCCATGTATCTGGTCCTGTGATGTGTTCCCCTCTTGATCTCTTTCAGGATGAATGTATTGAAGGAAGCACCCACCATTTTCAGATGCTGTTTTATCCTGGATGGACTCTGACTGCATCATAACATTCTGCTGTCCAGGAGTTACCAGTATCATGAACAACATGAACAATGTGCAGCACTGTAGGCTGGCCTTGACACAGCAGTCAACCAAATAGGACTACAGGACAGAACCTACAAGCAGGTCCAACACCTGGCAATAGATATGGTCAATGCTGCATGGCAAAGGGCTACAACTGTGGCCAGGGACCGTGCTGCCACTGGTGGAGGTCCTGCAGTAGAATGACCACTCTCAGCCACAGAGGAATTTCTGGCAAACCTGGGTTCATCCACCAGCTCCCGACCATCCATCACCCCACATCATGGAGGTGGGTGCCATAGCATCCACATCAGAGGAGCATCCAGGTAGGCTTCCTATGTTGTTCATCACTGTAATACTTTATCAGTCATTGTGGCAGCCTCTGCATACCAGTACATGGGTGTCAGATCTATATGCTTTGGGGGTTGGTTTTAATGCACAGTTGTGCACACATACTCAGAATGTTTGCATTGTAGGCAATATACACACATATTACCCGGTACAAATGCCACATCTGGTATTGTTGACAATATCTGTCCCTCACATTTCCAGAGGTACATCAGGTGTGGCCAGAGTTCAAGGTCCTGTACCTGGTAACTGTGATACTGTTGTCTTATGGATCATATATACCCTAAGAATGGTAAGGGCTGTCATTTTGACTGAGGCACAACTGTTATGCTTAGCCAGAGTACAATACTTGCATGTTCTATTTTGGAGGGGTTAACTGAAGTACATTGAATGGGTAATCACAGTAGTGTATTTGCTAGAGCAGTAACGCATTTGCACTTATTGTTGAGAAGGTCTATGCAGTCTGCTATGCAGGAGGCAGTCACTCACAGATGTATGTTCACATAAAATATGGCAATGGTACATACCGGAGGCAGTGATACTATAACTAGCATAGTATGCTCAAGACGGGTGCACTGTGTTTTAGGTGTAGGTCTATCAGATACATTGACATATTGCTTATCTCACAGGTTTATAGTACTGGCAAAATTAACCAGATGTAGCTGCAGTGCATGTTATAAGGGCCTGTCTTGTCTGTGTATGTTGTAATCTGTTTGTGTGTTGTGCATGGGATCAGAAATAAGATGTGGTATGTGTAATTCAGTTGTGGCTCCTCAGCTGTATGTATGTGTGTGTGTGTGTGTGGATTACCATACATAATAGTGCAGGTAGTAATGCACTTATTTTGTATTCCACCTCACAGGTGAACGTGGGGGTTGGAGTCTGTCCCCCTCACAACCTTATGTCAGTGCCTCATCAGATTATGATGATGATGGCGGCCATACTGATGCACAGGTGGGGTTATTGAGGGCTGAATCTATCCCATGGGTTGACATACCACTTCCTCCCCTATTGTCTCCATACACAGTCAGTATGCTCACACATACTCA
>NC_056725.1:1068699357-1068843067 GCF_019279795.1 Protopterus annectens
GTTGACATAGACTCTACCCTCCTCACCGGGTGGTGCTTTGATATGTACATGAGCGCAGTCTATGACACCAAGTACCTCAGGGTAATGTGATACATGGTAGAAGAGATGCATAGTGCTGGCCCTCTCCTCAAGGGTGTGGGGTAAATAAATGTGCTCACTGGCATGTGTTTGAATGGCAGCCAGGAACTTGTGGAGTACCCTGGATGCTGATGCCTCTAAGATCTCCATCATGTCCCCATTTGTAAAGTACCTGTAGCTAGTATTTTAAGGGCTACACATAACTTTGTTTCCACTGAGAGGGTTTCCTTCTGTTGTCTCTGGGTCTGAGTTGAGGGTAGCAGAGCTCAGTGAGTTCTTGTAGTATGTCCCTATCCACCCTGTAGCACTTTACAATCTCCAGCTCATGTAGCCCCCTGGAAGGTTACCCTGGGCCTGAACACTCTTCTCCTTCTCAGTCTAGGCCTATTGTCAGCAGCAGCATCAGCATTGACCTCAGCATCTAGCACATACAGATGTAGCAGAGCAGCAGCCCCTAGCATTTTGTCACTTAAAATTTCCAGGTCTGTACTCCAATGATGCAGAGTATGGGGGAGAAATCAGATTGTATGCATAATTTATAGTGGTCTGCTGCAGATGCAGCCTGTTTAATTGGCTAACTATGATGCATTCCACCTGCCAAGTACATCATTGAGGGGTTTGAATGGCCCCGGTGTAAGTGGAACAGGGTTTACCAGTAATTTATATATGATTGGCATTTACAGGCTATTTCCTTTTTTTTTTTTTAACTGCCTTCCCTGCTAAGCACAGCAGTGCAATACACAAACACACTCTAACCAGCTCAAACAAGCACCCAGAAGCTAAACAATGCCACTGGAAACACCCCGCTGCTCAGCTGAGAGACATGCTGCACTAACGGACACCACTGAGATCCAATATTCTGTGGGCACCAACACGGTTCTGGGGCTACACAGATTTTATCTGCAGACACAGTAGCCCTATTTTGCTATTCAGTAACCCCAGCTGATTTACATATAGATCCATGCACACAACCTGGATACTTCACTATTCCAGGGCCAGCCTCCTTAGCAACCAGAGAAATCTTCCATTGTACATACTCCATGCAGGGCCCTATAATGCATTATTCTCACATATTTCTTATTTTTTGTTTTTAAACTTGGCATGTTTGTGCACTGCTGAGCACTGCATAAAAATTATATGGGTATTAAAAAATGTATACTAAATTATTTTTCATTACTTTTTTAGACACCCAGGAGAAGTTTTCCACATATATGTGCCTACTATGCAATTTCTGACCTTCTAAATGAGCTTTTACATCCCCTGTTCAATTTTTATTTTCTTGTACACAGACATTTTCTGTGTACACTTCAGAGACCAACACGGGATCTGCAGGACTGCCTATCTGCTTGCAGGATTGCTCCAGCACCCTCATCTGCTTATGAGGTGATTTGCATGCCATGGGCACTTCTTTGTCTACACTTGTGCATGCCCCTCGGCTCTGTTTACTGAATCACACAGTTGCTTACTTCCATGTAAACTCCATGCCACTATGCCTAAGTGGAAAATCATTCATGTAGGCTGTATTGAATTACCCCATAGTCTTAAAGAGTACATAAATTCTTCTCCAATATTTTCACAGCCATGTTCTCATAGTATCTATAGTTACAAGTTCACAAACATTTTTGACAAGAAATCTCAAGTTTCTTGATCGTCTATCAAATTCTCCAAGCCTTTTGAGTTTCTATTACCATGATGGAAATAGACCCCATTACATAGTCAAAGTATAATTAAAGTTTGTGAAATTAGTATTGTTTCAATCTTTGATGTTAGCCATAACTGCTCTTTGCAGCACCCACAATATGCTCAGACCTGACTCCTTCTGCAGTTCATATGGAGTTACATGTATCGGTAGCATATCTAAATAAAACAAAATTCTTTTGTATGAGAAAGATTGCTCCTACTACTATTGGAACTTTCTTGGTAGGTGTTTTTCACGTTGCTCTCTTTTCTGCCTGCAAATTCTGGTATTTTATGACATTATATCTCTCTCTAAACATAACACATTGTAATCACTAGGTGAAGCAATTTCAATGATCAATGCTACTTTTGTTTTCTTTTCATGGACTAATGTATCTGGTTTTCTCACATCAATTTTTTGAACTGCTGGTAATGGGTGATCCCATTTGATATAAACATCATCATTCTCTGTAGTGCTTTGTGGCTCATGTTTCCAGTGCTTCTCAGCTACTTCAATATTGTAATGTTTGCACAGTCCCCAATGCAACAGTCTTGCCACATTATTATGCCTTTCAGTATACAGGCCCTCTGCCATTAGTGTACCACATTCAGCAACAAGATGTGTGAATGTTTCCAGTACTGTTTTACAGAACATGCATTTGTCTGTCCTGCTTCTCCTTCATGTTCAATGGACTTTGTAAACCAACATGAAGGTATTCCATTGTCCTAGGCCGCTGATATTAACCATACATCTTTTGGTTTTAATTAACCTATCTTTAACCATTCCTGCATCCAATCCTGATCAATATGAGGTTGTTCCAGGAATTTTCTGTACTTGCACCTATAATTATGCCTTTTCCACACTTCCTTTTTATCTGATCCTTCTTATATTCTTTCTTTTGTTTTCTAGCACATTCATTTGCTGCTTGATTTTTGTCTACTTCTGATTTGGTTTCCATTCCTGCTTGACACCAATAAGCTTCTACAAAACTATGCAGGGAACTCATCCTAACTTTGTTCTCTTCATGTTTCAAAACTATACATCCTAAAGAATTAGTAATATTATAATCTTGGTAAAACTAATTATTATATGTCATCTGATAAGACTAAAACATTTGTTTTTGTTTTCCTGTCCAGATGATCCAATACCTTTTGGTGCCAATCACCCCAAATGTTTAAGTTAGAACAGGAAAAGCAAATTGGTTTATAGGTTGGACTTTGTTCCTAGATGTCAGGGCTGTTCTTGGCATTAATTTTAGTCTTCTAAAATATTCTTTACTGAGTTTTCTTTGCATTGTTAATGTTTCCTTTATATCACATTCCTCAACCAGACTGATATTTTCTTGATACTGCAGATGTCATGCTTTAAATGTTGGTTTTGCACATTTATCAAGACCAAATGACATTCTTATATCATCTGAGAAAGCTTTGGCCACTTGCAGTTGTGCTTTCAGCTCATCATCTGATGAACTATACAGTTTTAAATAATCCACCCAAAGAAGATGAGAAGTCTTTATACTTTGTTGTTTTCTGGGAGACAAATTGTAACCATGACTTCATCTGTTAAGTACACAGCTTAATGGGTTTAGGGCAAGATGAAAAAGCATTTGTGAACAAAGAGTCAGCCTGGAATATTCCTTTGAATTTTTATCCTTGGGATAATAATTTTGTCCTTTATCATGGCATAGGCTGAAAAGTGGTTTGCCACTGTTTCATGGTCACTGTAATATAACTGATCAATTTAGGGTGAGTATTGTATATCTATAGGCACTCCTTTATCCATGAATGTGGAATACTTTCAAATGCTTTTTTTGTAATTTATCCATGGCATACTTAGATTCTTCTCCTTTTTACAATTCTCCATTATGACTTTATTTAATAACAAATGCTACTTTTTTTCCATATGACTTTCTTTTATTACCTGTTTGTTCTATTGCCATTATTGAGTTTTCGTCTTAATGACTATAAACTCTGTCAGCATCATTTCCAGTGTATAGTTTAGAGATCATTGGAAGGCAAGCTATTGCTCTATAGTTTTGATTATAGCTACAGGCGCACCCTTAAGGAGGAGTAACATTTTTTCCTGTTGTTAACCATGTCAGTGTATGTTTGGAGTGTGCATATAGGCAGTTCTTCTTCAGGGCTAAATTTTCATTGCAACCATGTTAATACTTTTAGCTAGAAGTTAGGTACTGCATGCAGGCCTGTGGTTTTCCATTAAGAGCTTTTCTTAATTTTGTTTCAAATTCTGTGGTTGTTGCTTCATCCCTTTTCATATCTTGTACCTTTGAACTTCTTACTGTTCCTTTTACTTCTATCCATACAGAATCTTTGGTATGTTCCACAGGGTGTTCATATTTATTTTCCCAAAATGTGTCTGTTTTTTTTTTTTTTTTTTTTTTGGTATTTCTATTCTTTTTGCTTTATTTCCCAATTCTCTGTAAAACATTTTTGGTCATCAATGGATTGCTTATAGTTTTTCTGCCTGTGTTGGTATCTTTAGTGTATCATTTGAAATAGTGCACGAAAGATCCTGGTCTGTTCTAATATTGCATGTTGCTTTTATCACATATATCTTTCTAAGTATTTTTGTTGATCTGTTTCATCTTCTTGTCTTGACTGATTTATAGTTTTCTCTATTCAATGCTTCCATGATGACATTTGATTTCTTCCTTTCCTTTCCCTTATTGTCCTGTATTTTTATGGTAAGACTTTATCTGTTAATAATTTAGTTATACTTTAATATATCCTATTTACTTCTGTTATATCACATGAATTGCTGCTAATAGTCTTGATTACTATGTTCACTTGTTGTATCAAACATTTAACATTTTGATTCCTATTGACTTTCTGTATTCTATTTCTTTCATCAAACTTAATATGAAAACCCATCTCTATTAAATCAAGCAAGTCTTCCTTTAGATCTTTTTCTTATAAATTAAGGGCATAATCTTTATTCTTCATCACCTGTGAGTATTCTATAGAAAGTTTCAAAACATCTACCTGTGACATATTCTCTTCAGCTGCATTCTCTGTCATCTCTTGCTGTTTCATATGGGAACTCACTGGCCTATCACACCACAGCACTAACTCTGTCGGTGTTGCCACTGTTTCCTGTTTCTTTCCTTGTGGTATTCTAACTGAATTTTGTACTGGTTCCCTACTGAAGGCTTCAGCGTATCTCATGTGGTAACTTATCAGATGCTTTTCATTCTACATGTTTCTCCTTAATTTGGAGACTCACTGTTTCGTCATGCTGTGATGTTGCCAGAGTTGGATTTTCTACACTAAATCCTTCACTTTGCTTGTAATCCATAACTTCAGTTTTTATTTCTTTAACATTTCCGTTACTAATCCTCTTTCTACTTCCCCCATTGTTTTCTTATTTTTGTTTTGGCATTTTTTGTATTGTATTGTTCGTGATCTTTGTGAGGTCTTTCCTATGCAGCATTAGAATAATACATTAATTCCTTCTTTTCAGTATCTAGGGAAACAGTAAAGGGAGATGAGTATCAGGAATCATGAATGCATCACAATGCAATGCCTAATATATGTAATCCATTGCAAGTTCTCATGTCTGAACACAGGCTGTGCTGAGGTTGTGAAGAAGGCGCTCTATAGATATGTTCCTGCCTCCCTGGGTCCTGTATCCATGCAGGCAAAGTGCATCTAAGATCTTTCAGTAGGTGACCTCCTGTAGTGGGACCTCTAGTGTCCACTTTAGTTGGATGGGTAAATTGACATCATTTGCTCGCTTCCATCTCTTTCACTCTCTCTGACCAGTTTCTTCAGTGCCACTAATCAAAGCCATTTCATCTAGAATATACTAAAGGATTCACCCCACCCTGTTGCTGTGGACTTCTCACTGTTATGACTGCTTTCTTGGCAAACAGCTTCTTCTCCGATATTGACTAATAGCTTGGATGCTGTAGAAGTTATGGAGGCAGGTTTAGGAAAGAGTGGTTTTGGTGGCACTGTCACCCTGGAAAGGATGAAAGGGTCTTTTTCCATGGTAAAAATACATGGCAGATTGCTGGAAAATGTCAGCATCGGGTGGAGGGGGGAGGAGATGCACATGATGTCACTAGCTCTGCCCAATTAAGGCATACCAAAAATTCTCCCTTGCATGCAGGCCATTATATGTGACTCTGCAGGCTGCTTTGCTCTGCTCTACTTCCCCTGCACAACCCACTATTGGTGTAGTCTCAGCTCTGAGGAATATTACTGGGAAAATTAAGGATAAATGATGCAGCTTGGCAACTGATAGTCACCTTGGAGTTTGCAAATGGTGGAGGAGTGAGTATGACTGCTTTGTTTCTCATTACAGGATGGATAACAGCACTTTCCCAAAATGTACTTTTAGCAAATAAGATTACCATGGTTAGGGTTTGCTCTTTTTTAGGTACTTCAGTCTTGGAAGTGATTATATTTAGTTCAGTGGTATAGCATAAAATGCCTTTTATGGGGGTTGTTGAGGAAGCCCCCCCCCCACATACATTTAAAAAGGAGCCACATATGAAAGCAATGTAACCCCTTTATGTTTGATTGACTCATTTTTCACAAACTAGGAGTTGAGCAGCTGACATGGATCCATGTATACTGCTACTTTACTGCTCATGTGTGATCTTTTAAGATATTCTCTGCAATATTGTTTTACTCATATTATTCATTTTTGCTTCAACTGTGTCTCACAGGACAGTGACAGTGAGCTGAAATCTAATTGTGTAGTTACGATGAATTGTAGATTCTGTGAGTGACAATGATATGCCACTTTTATCTTTTACTACTATGTACTTCATAAACTACTCAGGCTGTAATGTATGTATATTGGACAGAAATCAGAGATGAGTTGTCTTTATTTCCCTGCAACAAAAATGCTCTAAAGGTATGTTAAGCTTGCTGGCAATAATCTACTGCCATTGAGTTAAAATGAGTTTAGTGCAAGTGCATGAGTCCCAGCTGCTCAAAGATGACATTATGTCAGTCAGAGATTCAAGCTTCTTGTAGCTCACATGAACTGTCATTTGCCCTCACACTCAAACTAAAAAAATAAAATTAGACAAATTATGACAGCATTGCAGAAAAAGTGAAACTGCTACCATGCCTTGCTCAAACATATTATTCGAGTTTGAGCAAGGTGAGTGTGTCAGACACGGAGAAGGCGTTGCAAGGGTAGGGTGTTATTTTAGGTTTTTAGGTAGTAATCAGGAAGGGTAGTTAGGTCTAGGCAGTGGAAAGACTGAGTTAGGGGTAGGGAATATCAGAGGTGATATAGGTTTACGGAATGGTATGGGAGTTTAGAGTTATGGAGTGGGATTTCACTTTTAGGTTTATGGAGCCATTAGGAAGTGTAGGTTTAAGGAAGGATAGAGAAGCTTTATGGGCAAGGTTAGGCAGCAGGATTCAAGAGAGAGTTGTGGATCAGCAGGGAGTTTTAGGGTTTGAATTTTGGCTCTGATAGGGCTGCACAGTTTACTAAAGTCAGGCAATGTATGGGTCTAGGTAATTAGGTAGGGTTGGGCTAGTGAGACTTAGGGCACTTGTCATTTAGAGCAAATGACAGAAGATATGCAGGCTTTAAAACAAAGTATGATGTCCTTCAAAACATCCTCCTTTTAATTTAAAGAATAAGAAATATCTGAAAACTCATTTATCAGACTAAGGCACACTAAACGATTAACAGATTTAGTAATGCAGCAGTACTTAGAACTGCTGTTATCAAATAGTGTTAAAAAGAACCCAGTTGTTATAACGTTCGTAGAATAGCGTCAATAATAATTTCACTCACTGAGTTATAACAGTGTGGAAGCAGTGTCATTTTAAGTATTTCTTAAATGAATATATACACCTAGCATCAATGCTATTTTATTAAAAAAAAAAAAAAAAAACAATTCAAAAAACTACAGCTTGCAAATGGAAAGCATTGCTAATCAATGGGGTGGTACAGTAGAGTCACACAGAATGCTGTTCTGCTTATAGAAAATTGTAATATTTCTTCTATTGATTATTTGCTGTCTAAGCCCCGCAGTTTCTTTAGAGAGTTGAAAAGAGATCTCAAAAACCTCATTATATTCCACACTGGCTGCAAATCACTGTTATAGTGGACAATGAGAACATTTCTGGTAGAATTGAGGTCACTGTTAATAACATATGTCTGTTACAGGTACATGACAGGGGTCACTCCGAAGCTTTGCACTAAACTAGCTGATCATGAAATTTAATTAGAACAGAAATACAAGCTTCAAAAATAATTTAACCTCTTGAGCTTGAGGGGATTTGATTCTTTTTAAACACAAGTGAACTTTGAGACATGCCATTGAATAATATTTGAATAAGAAAATCTAATTCAGATATGTGAGCTTTGACTTGGAGTTAAACAGAATTGCATAAAATGTGCAAGTTGTCCATGTGATACAATGACAGTGACAGTTGCTGTGCTGTAAGGGCTTTAATACATTTGCTGGTACTCCTGCAGAGAAAGAGACTGATTACATTATAAGGAACACAACTGAAACAGTCAGCTATATGCTAGTTTCCATTTTGCCTTGTTAAAAGAACTCATAGGAGAGGGGTACCCACTGATAGCAAAACTAATGTAGGTCCTGCAAAGCATTAAGGTAAGGAAAGGAAAAGCACAAACTGCATATGCTAACATCAAAGTTATACTTATCTGAAGGCTTTTTGCGGGGGTCCAAACAAATTCACATTATACCCCCTTTATTTGAAGAATATAAAACGTACATATATTTGTATTAGAAAAAAAATGGAATTAATGTGACGTGAGAATAAACTATTGTCAGTTCAGTTAAAATATAAAAAAAAACTACTGTAGTAGTATTTTTCATGTTTTTTCTCTTAGTGTTTGAAAACTGAACTTCCATACCTCTATCTGTTATTTTTTCAAGCTTTAAGTCCTACATAATCATATTTCAGATTATATATCTAGCATGTGTGTGTGTGTGTGTGTGTGTGTGTGTGTGTGTGTGTGTGAGTGTGTGTGTGTGTGTGTGTGTGTGTGTGTGTGTATATATATATATATATATATATATATATATATATATATATATATATATATATATATATATATATATATATATATATATATATATATATATATATATATATATATATATATATATATGTATACATATATATATACATATATATATATACATATATATATATATACACATATATATATATATATATATATATATATATATATATAGATAGACTGCTTTACAAGCATTCACTCATGCTAAAAGCATAGTGCTATCTTAAACTACTCTTGGATTATTTGCCCTCATAATTTCCCAGTTTAAATATATAACTGTTGGACTTTGTATTAATATGCAGTTTGTCTCATCTAAAACAAAAGCCTACTTGCATCAACGAAATAAAGTCAAAGGGGTATGATATCAAGAAATGTGACTCCTGGATATAAACTAGGCAGTTTTAAAAGGGGACAAGCCTGCAAATTTATTGTAAGTTTGCAGGTTATAAATGAGACATCTAACCAAGATACCAGTAAACAAAAATAACGTAAAGGAATCTATATTATACAAATAGACTGCCTAGGGGAAAAACAAGAACCAGTTTCAGCTTATGACTTCATTGTCATAACAATCTAATGCAAACTCATTCAATATATACATACTGGGCAGGATTCACGAAGCCTCCGTGTAAGAGTTACAAGGCTTACATGGAGGCTGCAGTTAACCGGTGTGACGTCAGCATGCCATGCATATTCATGAGGGCATGCTGACTCAGACCCAAGGCTAACACGGTCCATGTAAGAAAGTAGTGGGCGTGTCTGTAGGGTGAGCCCTGCAAAAGGACACGCCCCCAGAAGAGTAACAGTCCCGAAAGTAAACCCCCATGACAGAGTCCGCATAAATGTCAATAAACACAACACAATACATGCCCCCACAGACTATAAACATAAAATGTAAAAATGAACATGTTATATTTTTTTTATAAGCTTTAAAGATGTTTGCCCATGATTGCGCTCGTTTGCGTGGGCGCACCCGTCGCTTAGCCACAGTTAGCAGTCAGTGGAAAAGCATATAAGATCTAAATATGCAAAGTAAGTCAAGAAGCAATAGCGTAGCGGTAGAGACGTCGGCTAAAGAGGAGGCAGTCATGGTTCGAGCCCCCACAACATCAATTTTATTTTTAGTGAAATAAGCATGAAACAATTCCCTGACATATATGTACATGTATAAAATTATTTTTATGTAAAATGTAATGAAATGGGCCATGTATTATGAAGAAATGTGTGATAATAAAAAAAAACAAATGTCAGAAGTGCCTATAGCTGAGCTACACTCTAACAAGCTGAGTATATCTGTCCATAGGTGAGCAGTGATTTAACAGGTGTAAAATGAGTGCCCAGGGTTGAGCAGCATTCTAACATGCTGAAACTGTGTGCCCGTAGCTGAGCTGAGCGTAATATGCGTGCTGACAGCCAAACGACGCATAAACCAGAGTGACCCATTTGCGCGGAGCTGCGCACCACGCCAACAAGCTAACCGACGGGCAACGTTGAGCAAGCTGTATCAAAACTGCCTTTACACAGACACACCTTTTAGCCTGTGTAGACAGTCAAAAAATATAAAAAGCAATGGCCAGGCTCGAACTCAGGATACCATGCACCATAGTCAAAGTACTGAACCACCAAGTCATGACAGTTGCTCTTAGAAATGCAGTAATAGCGTATATATAGGAATGAATGGAAAGAGAAGCATGACAAAGCAGGTTTTGTGAAGCTGATACATTTCCAAAATGGCCAATCACAGATAAGTGCGGGAAAAACGGCATATATAAGCCCCATAGGCGGGAATACACAGCATAACTGATTGTGGAACCGATTTGCAGTCAGGATGGCAGGTGTAGGAGAGGGTAGTTGCTTCCGAGCACAGAGCTGGGGCATTGAGAAGTCCAAATATATGGTTTGGCTCCTCGTCCACGATCATGAGGCCCAACTCATGCAGGGCCAGGTCCTGTGGGGAGCATACAAGGCTGAGGCGTGGGACCGGTTGGCACATGATCTCACCAGTGCCACAGGAATACCAAGGACTGGTGAACAGGTCCATCACCACCATGTGGACCTGAAGCGACAAAAGCAGGAACAACTGAACTGTTGGATCCAGGACGCCCGGCAAATGCCCAATGCCCCACTACTGAGTAAGTTACATGTAATTATTTATGTAGAAAGTTAACCTAGCTGATATTATGGAGATGTGTATTCCAATATTACTTCATTTATATTGCAGCTGCAGGTGTCCGTTTTGCGAATCCTCGAGCCTATGCCGATAGGCTTGTGCGGTTGCGCCACCAGGCAGGTTAGTAATTTTCTCCCTGTAACTGTTAAAAAATATAAGTATGACAGCTTGCAAAAGAGTGCAGTGTAGTCACCTATTAATATAAAGTGCAAGTAAACAGTGTAAGAGAGATTCTGCTAGTACTGTGTGATTACATAAGTGTGATGCAGCCTGTAATCCAAAAATAAAAATGAAACAAGTCTGAAATAAAGATGTTCCACCTGTAATATAATAGTACATAACCTGCAGCAGGCTGAAAATTACAGCTAAACAAGCTGAGTAAAACACATGTGTGAACTATATCCCCGTTTAAATTCTGAAACATGACACAAGTGAGACTTTTGGAAAGGATTGTTATAATCAAGTAAAACATGTCAATAAAGCCTAGAATTAAGTACCATCCTGAATTGTAAAAATAAAACAAGTGAGAGTGTGAGAAAGAGGTATGAATCCACCAATAAAGTTGTAATAACTCCTGAATAAAGTATACTGCAGTCAGTACAGAATGAAATGAATGTGACAGGCACAACCAAACAGCGAAATGTGTGGAATAAAGTACTGAAGCTGGAATGTGTGTCCCACAATTTGGATATGTTGCTCTTAGTTTATGCAGATAGCATGGTTGTATGAAATACCAAACATCCACAGTTGTCTAGAGCCATATAAAGCAAATGTAGCAGGATGCTGTAGCTGAACAGAGCCAGATATGAATGTGTATGAATAAAAATGAAATGTATATTGATGTAGCAGTAACATTCCTATCACCAACATGCATATGTTTACACATAGGAAACTGTAGTCAGACCTGTAGTGTGTATATATCTGTAGCTAGTAGAAATGTACAGCATATGTATAGGTATTTGAAGTTGTTAATGAAATATTTCTTCACCCTACCCTATAACCACAAATAATCCATTCCACATGAAATGGGTATGTGTATTCATAATTAACTCCCCTGGACCATTGTCTTGTTGGTTCATATATATTTGCATGTACGTTGATGCATGTGCCCTGTTCATACATCCAAACCTGATGGCCTGTTGCCATCAATCAACCCTGCATGTTGTTGGATTGTGTATTGTTGTTCAAATTATGCATGTGTTATGCTTGCTGTTCAATGGCTTGAATTTATGGGTGTTTGGTTAATGGGAATACTAATGCATGCTGTTACAACTAATTGTGAATGGTATTGCATGTTACTAACCCAACTGTCATTAAATAATGCAAAACATAGGACGACAGGGAAGGCGGGTTCCAGCGGACCCACCTCTCCCACCTCAGCTGGCGAGTGCACCTGGCAGTAGTGCCCAGGCCGGACTCTCCTCTGGTGGCCCTGTGCCACCTGTGGGTGGAAGCGCTGCAGGGGATGGGACTCGTCCCCCCTCTGCAAGCGTGGCCAGAGGAGAACATCCACTCACCATCCGTAGTGTCCGGACTGTGGTGCATAGGGAGATCAGGCACGCTGTGCTTGGGCCCCTACGCCAGCTTGAGGCACGGGTGGCACAACTCACGGGTGTGCCTGCTGCCCGTCCTACACAGCCCCCAGCACAGCCCTGTCCTGGGCAGTGAAGGCACAGTGGCAACTGCCCATGGGTGGGGATCTCAGTTCCACTGTTGCCATCTGTGGGCTCATGGGCTCGAGATATCCAAACATCCGTCCCTGTCAATTGTGTAACCCCCCCACATGTGTCATACACCACCCCTGTATGCGTCTTGTTTGTCTTGTCTGTTAACCTCCCCTACCTACCTCCCCAGCTATACCGACTTCCTGTACCTGACATACCACTCTCACCTGAAAAAAAGGGCACTCTGTACCCACAAAAAAATTACGCCCCATACATAGCTGCCCATTTTGCACACATGTCTGCTGGACATGTAAACTGGCAATTACAATTGGCTGTACAACAAATATTGTTGTCCTCACACCTCTCTCAGGGGTGGAAGGTTTCAAATTTCACACCAAATTACAAACATATGCACAGCTGTTGCTGATGAAGAAATGGGCAGCTATGGGCCTTTCCTACATCCCTCCTGCAAAACCCGAGCTTGTTTTCCTACTGTCCTAGCCTCTTTGTGCCCCCTTTTTCACCACTTTCCTATCTCCCCATTTTCTTTTCTTTAAAAGAAAATAGCGCTGGTGTGCGCGTGAGTAAGCACTTTTAAGCAGTTGTAAGTAGGTGTGCGCTTGTGTGCGCTTAGCTAAGCATGTGTGCGCGAAGCTAAGCGGCAGTGCACATGCGTGACCTCCACGCAAACCAGCACCAACCTGCTTACAACTGCTTAAAAGTGCCTTAGTCACTCTGAATGACAAGGCCTGTAGTTTTCTCAGCAGCAAAATAAAATACCTCTGTCAGTCTCAAACCCAGGAAACACTAGTCTGCATGACTTACCACTAAGCCATGACTGCTATACAAGAACATTGTGCTGAAAGAAATATATCATAAAATAGTAGGAATTAATGTAAAGGGAATATAGCAAGTCTAGTACACAAAGCATGTCATGTATATTTACTGTCAAATCTAGTGGATTTGTAAAATAGTACTGTGTGATGAGAAACAGCCATGCTAGTTGGTAGCTAGCAGGTAATAATGTCACAGTAGCATCTGGCAAGCCACACACATACTCAGAGCAGGATAAACACTGCCATAGTTGAATAGTTAAGAGCCCAGACATAGCAACTGTGACTGAGTTACAGGGATGTCCCTGATGTGAAAACAAATGTCAGCTGTGCCCCACTGACACCCTGTGAAATGTACTAATAGTAGGCAGAAAGGTGTAACTACACATGCAATGGTAACTATGAATTACTGAAAGTATGCACCACTTGCACGTCACAAATGGTGTAGTAATACATATGCTCGAAATAACCCACAGTCACAACTGCAGAATATCAGAATATTTCATTGGAGTATCCCACTGATATGTACCATTCCATGAGGCTGATAAAAGATGCACCTGAGAGTATCTGAGGCCTGCTCAGCAGCATGATCAAATACCCTTGTAAGTGTCAAGGCCCACACCATGGCCAGACCACACTGCATGCAGTAACACCCTTCCACAACAAACACATAGGGAATTGCTGCCCAAACAGATATAGCAAGCATTACAAGCTGTGAATGTAAATGGAAAATAGGAAAGCCATAGCAACACATTACAGGAAAGACACCTAGCAGGCATACAAGGAGTGAATGCAAAGGCCAAATATTGAAGCCATAACAACAGATTGCAAGAGCCACTGCTATATACCAGTTACACCACAATCCCCACAGGAAAGCACACACACCCATATACACAGTATTACTAGTCGTAGGTGTCAGTTTACATACACACGGAGAAGAGGACACTGGAGGAAGGAATACTCAGCTTACAGAACAACATGCATTGCAGTGTCTACAACACAGCCTGAAATATGAGAGACATACCAACCCTTACACTCACAGAACAGTGTCCACAGCAAACCAGCATGGTCCCCTCCCTGATAATCTGAAAGGGCTACGTCTACCTAACAGACCTTTTTATAGCACTGTCCTGAAATCACAGTGAGAACTGCAATCACTACACAACAGGTTGCATGCAATTAGTAAATGCTGGCTAACAATTGGTGCAGAGGCCATCACATGGACATGTGCAGATACCTACAAAAGCATCCTGTACTCCCAGTCCACACATGCAATACTTTCATTGCACCCTCTGGAGGTAGAGACAGAGAGAGAGAGAGAGAGAGAGAAAGAGAAAGAGAAAGAGAAAGAGAAAGAGAAAGAGAAAGAAAGAAATAAAAAAATTTAAAAAAGTAACAACAAAACAAACAAGCTGACAGCAGGCCAAGTAACTGCAAGCCTACGCAAACAGCTGCAACAAACACAGGTAATGTAAAGTACTAATATAATAGTCTATATACTGTGAGCCCTCCAGATGTGTTATTGGTCTGTATCTATGTATATGAAGATGTGCCTAGGGCCGGGGACATACTGCAACTGTCACTGAAGGCTATACATACATATGTATGTGAAGGTAGCTATGTGCACATAGCAATGTAGGTTGTATTGCATCAGTTCATCAGTACGTTACTGTGTGTATACATATGTGGAACTAAAAAGGAGTATATATATATATATATATATATATATATATATATATATATATATATATATATATATATCTGTCATGTGTATATGCATATGTGTATACATAGATAAAGAGGGATGTAGAAATACATAGACATATATAGTTTCACAGTGTCATAGTTTAGTACTAGGCTATCTGCAGACAGCGTACAGAATAGATTTAGGAAATTGTGCCTCTGTATAGTAGTGACACAGTGAAGACCCCCTTACATAATAGCATTAGTTTACTATGCCTCTGTCTAGTAGTGACACAGAGATGCCCCCTGGTGTAAACCTATGATCTCCCATCCACTCGTCAAGAATTCACATGAAGAGAGTCAGTGAGGGTCTCTGCCTAACATGAACTGGGATCCTGTTCCACAGTATGGGAAGCCTCTGAGTTATGGATCTGTCCCTACAGCATGTCCTATTCATATTTGTGCTGAGGTTTAAATCTGTAGCTCTTGTGGTTCTGATGGATTTGGATTTTAAGAGGTGGAACATGTCCATCAGTTCCTGATTGGACATGGCCTTGTACGTCAGGCACAGATCACCTCTAAGTAGGCGGCATGCTATGGAATAGAGCTGGAGTATCTTTAGTCTGGCAGAATATGACATTTGTCTGGTGAGTTACTTATGGGGTCCCCCTAGCTGTTGCAAGTGCCAGGTGAGGTACATACCAAATGGGGCATAGTACACAGTCATGGGCCTGATAAGGGAGGAGTATAGGGGTACAATGACCTCCTTTGATCTGGATGTGAATTCCTTCATGATAAGGTGGGCAAGGTAGGAAGTCTATCCAACCACTTTGGCAATGTGGGTGTCAAATGAGTGGTCAGTATCGATTTGTGTCCCCAGGTCTCTGATTACTTTGTCTGTACTCACTGGGTTACTGTCTATGTGATAATATGTGGGTACCTTGTCTTTCCCAAAGGGTATGACTATACATTATTTGGCATGCAGTTTAAGGCCATGACTCTGGCACCAGTTGTCTGTTTCAGTGAGGTCTTTCTGTAGGATGTATGTGTCAGCTGGTGTATCGACTATGGTGCCTAGTATGCAGTCATCTTTGAACACTGTCAGCCACTACCCTCCCATGTTTGCTTCCACATCTGAGAAATAAATGCCGAACATGAGGGGTCCCAGGACAGAGCCCTGTGGGACACCACTTGTGACTGGCTCTGAGTCTGACATGGCACCAGTGAGTTTGACTTTAGGGTTTCTATCCGTTAGCCGGTTTGCAACCCATCTTGTGACATATGGATTTACATTTAAGCTGTTGAGCATGTCTATGATGCCAGAGTGGGGTATTGTGTCGAAAGCTTTAGCCAAGTCCAGGTAGGCTGTATGGACTGCTGTACCCTCGTCAATGGCTCTAGTGACTGTTTTGAAAAGGTCAACCAGGTTCAAAAGGCAGGATCTGCCCTCTACAAAGCCGAACTTGGTGGGATCAAGTGTCTGTAAGTCCCCAATGTCTCTGTGTATGAGTTCCATAATGATTCTTTCCATAGCGTTGCAGACCAGGCTGGTTAAGCTTATGGGGCGGTAGTTATCAGGGTCTGTAGATGTGCCTCCTTTGTGGAGTGGGACTACTGTTGCTGTATGCCAGTGTCCAGGTACATATGCTGTAGTAAGGCTACGGTTAAATAGCATTTTATGTGCGGGTTTAGCTCCTCTTGGAGTTCACGTAGCATGCAACCTGCAATACCGTTGGGTCCCATTGATGCTGTGTTTATAGCTTTGCTGAGGGCAGTTCTCAGCTGGACATCTGAGATGACAGGGAGGTTACAGTCAGCTGGGATAAGTAATTCCTCATTTGGGGTGAGGGAGGGGAGAAATCTGCACTGAACCTGTCTGCCAGAATGTTGGCAATATCTGTGTGTTCAGTGTAGTTTTTGTCACTGTGAACTAACTCTGAACATATCTGAGGGTTTCCACCCAGGTGTCTAACATAGCAGAAGAAGGCCTTGTGGTTATCTGTAGTGTCCATAGCGATTTTCCTCTCAATGTTGGCCTTGCATGTTTGTATGAGAGAATGTAGCTTTCTCCTAGTGCTGATCAGAGATGCCTTATCTTTATGGAATTCTGCTCTGTCGTGCAGTAGCTACCTTCTTTTGTTATACAATTGGTTCATGGCTGGGGTCCACCAGACAGGACGCCTGCCCTTGGTGGAGAGGGTCTTGGTTTTATTTGGGATTGCATGATCCATGCATTCTTGGAGATGTCTGTAGAAAGCATTTGTGAAGGAGTCTGTATTGTGGGATGTGGTTTCCACTGGCCCAGTGGGCATAAAGGATACCAACTCAGTTTTAAGAAGTGTAAAGTCGGCATTTGAGAGGTTTCTCACTGTAGTCTTTTGTGTTGTGGGGGGGTGGGATATGTATATCCAGGGTGATTAGTTTGTGGTCAGATGTGACTAGTGAGGGGTATACTTCCGATGTGTAGCACATTGTCCCCATGTTTGTGATGATCAGGTCTAGTATATTATCTCCCCTTGTGGGAGAGGTGACTAGCTGTTCCATTGCATTTGACTTAGTGAATTCCGGGAACCTTTGGGCTAGGGTGTTTGGGCTAGAATAATGCACCCAGTGTATGTTAGGGTAGTTGAAGTCTCCCAATATGATGGTGTGTAGTGGGACATTCATATCCTTCAATGTCTTCAGGAAGGCTGACTGTGGTTCCTGAGATTGGGAGGGTGGTCTGTAACATGCTACCAGTTGTATAGCAGGTTTGCCTATGGTTATTTGCACCTGGATGGTCTCTGATGCTTCATGTGTTGTCACTAACATTGAGGTGTGGGTGTCCTTCATGAATATGGACACTCCCCTCCCTTTTTGTTTTGGCCCAAGTTTTGGAGCCAAAAATCATGATACGAGGTATAGCCTGGTACTGCTGGTGTGCTCTCAGGAGCCTTGAACCAGGTTTCACTTGCTGCACAGACATCGAGATTGATAGAATATGTACGTACAGATATATGTAATACACACATACATATATAGATATATGTAGATACATATACAAATACAGACAGATCTGACTGACAACAGATTTGTCTGTATATGACTATCTCTCTCTCTCTCTCTCTCTCTGTTCCACCCCCTCTCACTCTCACTCTCCCTCTCTCTCTCTCTCTCTCCTCACATCTATATGTATATATCTATATCTATATATACATATATATATATATATATAGAAAAATATATATATATATATATATATATATCTATATATATATATATATATATATACATATATATATATATATATATATATATATATATATATATATATATATATATATATATACACACACACATATATATATATATATATATATATATGTATATATATATATATATATATATATATATATATATATATATATATATATATATATATATATATATATATATATATATATATATATATATATATATATATATATATATATACACTGAGTGAGGCATATGTGTGCAGATGTATTGCAACAGGTGCCTGGTGATAAAGGCATGGAGTGAACACCAGTGTGTATACTGGAGTACCATACCCCATTCCAAAACACTGACACCAGTAACCACCACATATGTGCATGCCTGCCCACCACTCCATGTGTCAGAAGGGAACAGGGGCAACAAGTGTACAAAAGGCTCCCCATTGATATACACAGTGGCACACTCGTCCTGTAATACCTGTAAATGGAATGTGTCAGCGGACATGGTGTGTCAGCTATGGACATGTAGGTCACTGTACCCCTCTACACCCCACAATATCCTACACAGTATGCACCTCCCATGACAGCTACAGATATGGAGAAAGACACAGACATACGCAAGTAACTGTGTCAATGCCTTCAAACACATTACCTATGCAGAGTGACTGACAAGACCACAGAGCACACACAGACTACCTACATAGAGGTTACCACTGCTGGATATACATAGTTCGGTCACACCCATGACAGTTGTCCAACAACCATGGTAACACCTCCAACATCCACAACACAAATTACCTATGTCTGTCATCCTTGTCACTGCAGTATAGATCACATGGTGGAGGTACAGGTCCCTACCCACAGATACAACATACCCTGGAGTAAACCACACAGAATTAAGAAGCAAGGCTCCCCATGAGTAGATGTCAGACATACCCCTGCTGAATGGTATGCAGATAGGTAATATGCCATATGAGTCACCCTGTGTAACTGTTTGTAAGGAGCAGGTACGATCATAACACATGTGTCACAAGGGGCAGGGTAGCATAACAGTATGCTGCTGTAGGCCCAGGGCCAAAAGCACACAACCTACCTAAGACACAATGCACACCCATGAACACATTGCAAACCAAATATGTGAGGTGGAATGAGTGTGCCAGTGACTGGGTGCATGTTATGTACTGGTGTGATTGCTCACCATGACTGTCTGTCTGTCTGTCATGGTAGTGTGTGTCCTTGGTGTGAGGCCAGAGACAGATGTGTGAGGTATTGCGATCAACACATACTACATTGCAATATGTTCTGCTGTGTTACCCTGTATGTCACTTTGGTGTAGGTAGGGTTATGGCAAGTAAGAGTAGTCTGCATTACCAGTGAAATATGTAATGTGCATTGCATGCAGTACATGGGTTGATAATGTTCCCCATACAGTACCTTGATACAAACCCCCAGTGTGAGGTTGTGCATTGGACCTGAACCAGTGTGCTGACTGCTGCAATATACTAGTCTGTCATATGGAGTGTGCCAGATACTGTTTCACAGTTGTCGGATGAGCACTGATATCTGGTCATTTACATGTGTATCCCCCAATAGACAGACATATGCTATATATGGTGGTTAAGTTATATCACTACAGTCGAGTATTATGTGTATTATGTGTGCCATAGTTTGCTGACAGATATTGCTGACATATTTTCCTTCTCCTTTTCAGGGCTATGGTTCACCAGCGAAACCCTGTGTACTCCGCTGCGGAGGAGGAAGAGATACACCAGAGCCTGGTGCAGGATTTCGCAATACTCTTTTCCCGCACCAGCCAGAACCAGCAGGAGAGGGCTGCACTGTGGCTTAGACCTGGTCCGTCGGGTAAATGACATAGGCACACATAACCAGACATATGAGCAGGTACGCCATCACTGCAGTGATTTAATTAGAAATGTCTGTCAGCGTGCGTCGGATATCCACAGCAGCAGCTTGCCACAGGTGGTGGGGTGGCTAGACATCCCCCCTCACCAGACTGGAGGGACTACTCCTAAGTGTTGTGGCTCCAACCCAACAGCAACAGCAGCAGCAGCAGCATACATGTGTAATGATGGAGGCTGGATCCACTCAGCAGCAGGACACAGAGCATGCAGGTAACATGCCATGTGTATAGTTGACCATTCTGTATACTGTTAGGTTATGCATGTGTGAGGTGTGTCCTCGGTTTGTAGCTGTAATCTTGGTAATTATTGTGCAAGAGTGATATTCTCAATGTCAGCAGTAGACCTGTGGAAGCTAACTGTTGCACTACTGAACTGTATCATACTCACAGTATCAATGGCACAGTTGTGCCCACTGACAATAAATGTCTCATTTCTGCAGGTAACCCTGGTGTAACAGCAAGGCAGCCTATCCATGCTGGTGAGTGTGTAATAACATTACCTTCAATACTCTTGATACTAATAGTAATAATAGGCTGAAGCAGTAGTGCTATGTGTTTGATTGCAGGTGTGTTTCTGTCTGTGTGTTGATATCTCATATACTGAGGAGTGTGCATGTGTGCATGTGTGCATGTGTGCATGTGCGCATGTGTGCATGTGTGCATGTGCACATGTGTGCATGTGTCCATGTGTGCATGTTTGCATGTGTGCATGTGTGCAAGTGTGCATGTGTCCATGTGCACATGCGAGCATGCGTGCATGTGCCCATGTGTGCATGCGTGCATGTGCCCATGTGTGCATGTGTGCATGTGCCCATGTGTGCATGTGTGCATGTGCACACATGTGTATGTGTGCATGTGTGCATGTGCCCATGTGTGCATGTGTGCATGTGCCCATGTGTGCATGTGTGCATGTGCCCATGTGTGCATGTGTGCATGTTCCCATGTGCCCATGTGTGCATGTGTGCATGTGTGTATCAGTGGTGACATTGTGTACACATTGTAAACTGTGTTTCCTGTCTTACTCCCACAGGTTCTGGTGCTGCTCTGGTGTTGTGCAGCAGGGAACCTGAATCAGCTGCTGTGGATAGTGATAATGATGATACCTGTGTAATGGCACAGGGAGGTGTGCCAGGGTCCGTCATTGGTCAGCCAGTTGACTGTACACAGCTGTCAACTCCATCAATGTGCACAGTCATCCTGCCAATGCATCCTTTGTCACCAATGTCCCTAGGTGATGGACAGGATACAGTGGGCATTGACCAGGGTAATGTTGTATCGGTGGCACATGCATCCCCACACAACAGCCATGGCCAGGGTCCTGACATGGTACCACACAGGCAGACATCCAGGGGTTCTCATGGGAGCATCCATGGGCGTACCGCCCCTGTCAGACGTGCCCACAAAGGTCTTTCAACCTCAGCTATGTTTCAGGCTGTAATGCAGGCACAGTCACGTATGGAACAGTACACCAGACAGGGTCTGAGGGAGCTGAGAGCATGTCGCACAGCTATGAGTGATGTTGCGGCTGCCATCCATAACTTCAACGAGGTCATTGACAGACGTTGGGGGGACACATTAGATCTGTTCCACAATTACATGTCCATGAGCCAGGGCAATGGTGGATGGTTGAGGCATCGACGTGGCCGTATGCCAGCAACAGCAGCAGTTGGCAGCCGTCGTGGATGACAATAAGCCTGCGGCTGCTCACATAGTGCCAGCAGCAGCCCCAGCAATGCTGGGTCTGTGCTGTCATCAGACCGCCCTAGGAGACCACGTGCACGTGGCTCTGGACAGTCCCAACAGGGACCTGTCTCCAGTCACCAACCACCTGCTTCTGATGACAGTACCCAGTCTGGCTTAGTACCTGATATGGTCCGTAGCACCCCTGCCAGGCACAAGTACCGTGTCCGTGGCCACAGACAGTGATCTGTATGACCTGGCAGGTACAGTCTGTGGCTGTCCACAAACACCTGTATATGGCAGCCATGAGGTGGGACTGTGTGCATGCATACACACATGCAAATTGATAACACCTAGGGCTACCGCAAACACGCACACACTGCATCAAAATTGCCCCATCTTGTACTGCTGTCCCTCACCAACACACACACACAGACATGTCAATTGGTTGTATCAGTGGCAGACTCAGGCATACCAAGTACACACCCTGTGCATATGATGAAACTGTGCCACCTCCTGCAATCTGTAACATCGGTGCAGGAACAGGTTAACATGGTGCTGATGCACAGGGAGACTACATAGAAGTGTTGTAATAGTATAATGTTGACAACAGTACAGTGTAATGATATCATTCTGGGTATATCCCAGCATGCCTGATGCAGTTACAGTATGAATGTCATTGTATTGTTTTGTACACCCATAGTAATTACCATAGTGTACTGTCTGCACATCTTTGCATACTGGTGTTGAGGCTGTCAAGAGATGGCCACCTACATAGGTAGCACAGGGGATACAAAAATGTACATATTGATACTCAATGATGGTCATGTCAACTGCGAGTTGCATGCTGTCCACACTTGACTCTGCAATGAGGATGTTTGAGGATGTTGATATATGTGCAGTAATACACAACAGGTGCAAGACTCACAAGAGCACACTAACACTACAAGGTCACACCTCATACCATGCATGACAGCACCAAAACACAGAACTAACTATGACAGGAGGGAGAGTCTCTATACATGTCAAGGATACTGTGGTGCCAGGACAGGTAGCATACATCATACTAAGTCTGGAACTGCTGAGTGAGGGCTCAGCGTCTGTTATTTGAAATGTGTATTATTACAGGTATGAGCACTTGGGGATCAGGCCAGTTATTCAACATTATGAAGGTACATGGTCTATACACTTGTGGGGGTTGGGGCTGGACCTAGCCCATCTGACCTGTGAATGTCTGGGTACAGGCTTATAGTGCCTGCATATATGCACTGTTACCTACTGGAAGTCATACACCTTGTTTGTTGTAGCATAGTCTACATACAGGCCTGCTGACTGTAGCTTTGTTTGTATGCATGTTTGCTTGTTATGTTCCTGAAACACTGATTCCACCTGCAGTGCAGATTTACAGTGCCTCTGTGGATCCCTAGTGACATCTGTATTGCTTACTGTACTGATGTCCTTGTCTCACTTGACAGAACGTCACTGTTTGTCCTGTTTGCATGTAGGTTGCCTGTATCACATTGCATATGACTTACCTCGCATTTGCTCAAGACAGCATTCATATATGCCAGCACTAACAAATCAGGAGCACTACACCTTCACATACTCACCTTGAGTACCTTGTTCCCCATTGGCCCTATGTGTCGTTACTTAGTATGGGATTCACAATGCTATGGTAGCATGTGCAAAGGTCACCTGTCAATCTACTCTCTGGTCCAGTTGGTGAATCTGTGAGTCTTGTGGCAATGTTACAGCTGCCTCATGTACACAGACAACCCTCTCCCCTTCCCATACACTTACAACACATGTGAGAGATGCAACCACATAGCCAAACTGGGGGCTAAGCTCTCTTAACTCAGTACTGGCATACCCTGTCAGGTGGAGTGGGATACTACAGTGAATACAGTACCAGTCTCACATAGACCTGTCATGACGGCAATCCAAACACAGTAACACACACGTACATTCTTGTACTCTCAGAATAGCATCCTGCCTGAGCAGCTGACACCTGCAAAGCAGACACACAAGCAAACGTTAAGCCAGAGCAGAGCACGTGCAACATATAGCTCACAAAGCCTGTGTTCCAAACAGTCACAGGCCATATGGCTTGACAACACACCTGCTACAGTTGTATGAGGTAACTCTGTCGTCAGGTACACTGAGGTCCTGCTCACCAGGCTGAACAAGGCGAAGGTCACGCTGAGATGCCCGTCGGGCACTATGATCCACCACATAACACAAGCATACAGGTCGCTCCAAGGCATGTAGAAATATGACTCAGTCATTGTCTGTGCCTGTGTGTATGACCTGTGACGCACCTCCCTGGACTACATGTTAGGGGACATAGAGGGGCTCTCTGAGCTTGTGGCACAGGCTGGTATGACCCTGATCTTGAGTAGCATCTTACCCTCATCAAGAATGCTGCCACAATATGTAGACAGGATGATCAGTTTCTACAATTACCGTATTTTTTGGTGACATTCAAAGAGGATCCAATGCCTGTCAGCATGGGATTACATGCTGTACAAGCCACATTGCTTTGCTAGGGACAGCTTGCACCTGTCACCCATGAGCCGTTGTATATTGGCAGAGGCTGTTGCTACACACATAGTGCCTTTGTATGCAAGGCTGACATTACATAGCCACCTACATAGGTATCACATGGGATAGGACACTAATAGTAATGCTACTCAACAGCAGCAGTGTAAACCTCAAGATGCATGCAGTGGAAACTGTCCTTAGCATGGGGTACAGCAATATCCATGCAGTAACAGACTCCTGGTACAAGGCTCCCAGGTGCACACCATCACTGCCAGGTCATACCTCATACCATGCTTGTCGTCCCCTACACATGCACCAAACCAGAACAGGGGGGATGTATCCAAAGGCACCTCAGATACACACACCCCCAGTTTTGGCACAGCACAAAGCATAAGAGCCTATCCATGTGCAATTAACAGTGGGTTAGACTGCCTTCAGGTTCATAGCCTGGCACACACCACACTCCCATACCCAGGAAACCCACTTGGCCTTCCTGACAACACTGGGAATATGACGGTCTCTACAAACACCATTATATGGGTGGACTGCAACTACCCAAACATAGAGTGTGAGCATTACTCTAGCTCCAAGACCCTATCTGAAGGGTTCTTAGCATTCATTCCCTGCATTGCTATGGAACAACTTGTTACCACTCCCACAAGAGGTGACAACATGCTGCACCTGTTCATCATCAACATGTGGACTATATGCTCCAGACCAGTCGTGTATCCCTCGCTGGTGGGATGACACCATCTACAATTCACACTGTATATTCACATACCACATGCAGCCCCTGCACAGAACACCACAGTCATACAGTTGTCTAATGCATATTCCATGTATTCACATGAGGCAGGCTTTGGACATGGGAACTATTGAAGTTCACAGGTACATATGTGTAGGTGGCACACACATATATCATGTGTGCATTGACATTACTGATATAATGTATGTTGTGCAATATTGGGAACAACACCCCACACACATGGACAAACTGTGTGACAAAAACACACATGGCGTTTGTAGGATACAAACCCCTACCTAACTATGGTATGGCCCTTGTGATAGACGCAGTAGCAGAGTGTGCTATTTGCATTACTGGGAGGCTTTCTTCCTCCTGCTATACTTATAGGGTGCTGATATCATCAGTGTTTAGACAGTGGAATATGCAGCATGTGTTGTGTTGTAATAGTTGCCAAAAGAGACATTTCTCTTACACATAGAAGTGCACGCACACACACTACTCCCCCCACACAGTCACACACACACTGAGCACTTGCAGGATTCAAACCCCTACCTAACTATGTTATGACACTTGTGAGAGACGCAGTAGCAGAACACGCTAGTTGCATTACTGGGAGGCTTGTTTTCTCCTGCTGTACTTATAGGGTGCTGACATCATCAATGTTTAGACAGTGGAATATGCAGCATGTGTTGTGTTGTACTAGTTGCCAAAAGGGACATTTCTCTTACACGTGGAATTGCACACACACTACTCCTCCACACACATACTGAGCACTTGCAGGATTCAAACCTCTACCTATGTTATGCCACTTGTGAGAGACGCAGTAGCAGAGCTTGCTATTTGCATTACTGGGAGGATTGCTTTCTCCTGCTGTACTTATAGGGTGCTGACATCATCAGTGTTTAGACAGTGGAATATGCAGCATGTGTTGTGTTGTACTAGTTGCCAAAAGGAACAGTTCTCTTACACGTGGAATTGCACACACACTACTCCCCCACACACACATTCACACACACACTGAGCACTTGCAGGATTCAAACCCCGACCTAACTATGTTATGACACTTGTGTGAGACGCAGTAGCAGAGCACGCTATTCAAATTACTAGGTATCATTTGTGCTCCTGACATATGTATAGTGTGCTGACATCATTATGTATGAAGAGGTATGTACATCTGTTACTATCCATCAGTACAGGGGAGAGCATATCTATGCATTAACTTTGCACAGGCACAGTGGCCTACTGTACTGCAGAGGCAGACGCCAATACACTGTGGATAGCCTTCTGTATTCCCTAGGTACAACAGCCTAGTATTGCACTATACGGCCATATGTTTACCCGTCAGATGCAAGTATCTGTTGCTCATATACTGTTGTGGGTCTTTATTGCCATAGCTTTCCCTATCTCTATGAACAACTTGTGTACTATGGAAGATGTTTGCATATGAGTGGGATCCAGTACTTTACTTATGTCTCTGTTGTAATTTCACTGTGTGCACTGGGCAGATTTCTGTATATTGGGAGGTTCCTGTGTTAACACATACAAATGCCAGATATGTGTGTGCAACTGCTGAACTGTGACGTTGCCTAAGTGTGTGAGCATGCCCAGTTCACAGTTTCTATGGCTTCTTGACTGACACGTCTCATTTATCTAAGTGTGCGAGCATGCCCAGTGTGAACTTTCCTTATGTTGGGATCTGTGGTCCACCACATTTGTGTTTGTGTGTGGACATCATCTATATTTCACATGTACAGTTGAGTGTTGGACATCAGGTTGTGTTCTTACTGCCCGACTGCTTTGTGTCTGAACCTAACAGGCATTATGCTGTGCCTGCAGGGTCGCCATGGGATAGTTTGCAAACAGTTGTCAAAATCCTTTCCTACTGACCAAACAGTTGTATTGTCGTATAGTGTACTGGTGCAGTACTTTCACTGTGGTGGACAGTATCTTCGGTTTCAGTCCTATCACTGCTTGTAATATTTATAGTGAGCACACCAGACTGGTTGAGGGCCAGTTGTGCAGATATGACCATGTTGCATTTTGTTCAGATATGGACAGCATAGTACATGATTGTCCGACATTGTTACTGTATTCCACAACTTGTGTGGACAGTGACAAACAATGGCCATGTGCCCTAGTCCATTTGTAATGGTAGTCAGAGAGTGTTTGTCCTTCAACACACATTTACTGGTGTTTGCCATGACATATGTCAAGGTTAGTGTGCTGTGCCACTGTCTACCAGTGACATACAGGTGATATCCAGGGTACACCTACCATCTCCCATCCAGTCATCATGATTCCTCTGGATGACAGTCAGTGAGGGAATCCCTGGATAACCTGTACTGGGAGTTTAGTCTTGAGTGGAGTGAGCTTCTGGGTTATGGACCAATCGGTACAGCATGTCCTGTTTATGTTTGTGCTGGGGTTCAGGCCTGTCAGCTGCATAGGTCACCAGCATTCAGATTTTACATGGTGCCAAATGTCCATTGATACAAGCTTGGTCATGGCTTTATACATCAGGCACAGTTCACCTCCAGCCAGGCGGTATGGCACTGTGTGGAGCTGCAGTTTGTTTAATCAGGCAACACATTGCGTCTGTTACAGCAATGCAATCCTCCTGGTGGGGTATTTGTGGGGTCTTTCCAGTTGATGCAGGTGTCTGCTAAGGTACATCCCTGCAGGGCCATTGTACACAATTGTGAGGCTGCTGATGGATGACTGGAGAGGCACATTGACCTACCCTGACCTAGCTGTGCTTACCTTCATGATTAGGTGGGTATATGGTATGTTTCTGTAACCAGTACAGACACATGGTTGTCACATGCAGGATATCTATCACCTTGTGTCCCCAGGTCTCTTATTGCTCCTGATGTACTTACTGGGTTAACACCTATGTGGTAATTTCTGGCCATGTACTGTGTTTCCACAGGGGATGACTATACACTATTTTTCATTTAGCTTGTTGACATGGCTGTGGCACCACTTGTCTGTTTCTATGTGTGCCTTTTGTAGGTTGCTTGTTTCAGCTGGAGGGTCCGATATGGTGGGCAGTTTGTAGTCCTCTGCGAACCTGTTCAGACAGAGTCCTTCCATGTTGGCCTGTACCTATGTGACATATATAGCATACAAGAGAGGTCCCAGGACCATGCCTTGTGGGATGCCAGTTGTACCTGGTTTGCAGTCTGACATGGCTGCAGCATGTCTGACCAGGTCAGTTCTGTCCTTGAGCTGGTTTGCAACCCATCTACTTGGATAGGGGTTTATAGTTAGGCTGGTGAGCCTATCTGTACTGACCAACTAGGCTATTGTATGGAAGGGTTTAGCAAGGTCCAGATAGGCTGTGTGATCCACATTCCCTACATCAATAGCCTTGGTGCGCATTTCACATGAGTCAGACATGTGTAAGGGGCAGAATCTGCCCTATGACAGCCACACTGGGTAGGGTCCAATGTCTGTAGGAACCCAATCTCGTTATTCCTGGGATCCATGATCATCCTCTCCATTACTTTGCCAACCTAGATAGTCAGGGTTGAGGGGTGACAGTTTGCAGTATCCATTCAGGCACCACCTTTGTGGTGAGGGACCACTGTTGCTGTGCACTGCTCTTTGGGTACATATCCTGTGGTAAGACTGCGCAGTAGTGCTATTTGGTGTTCCATTCTTCTTACAGTACTTGTTGGACACAACCCAGGACACCATCTGGTACCATTGATGCTGTGTGGTGTGCTTTGTAGATGCTGGCTGTTACCTCAGCATCTGCAATGTCAGGGGGCCAGCACTCTGCTGGGATAGATATTTGGCAGTTAGGTCCTGGTGGGGAGTTTGCAAAGAATCTGTTAGGTAGGATGTTGGCAATGTGTGTGGGTTTGATGTATTGTTTGTGATATTAGAGTACTGCAGAACATATCTGTGGATTATCACCATGGTTCCTACCATCAGGTAGGACAGCTGTGTGATAATCCTTTGTGTTCTGCACAATTTGTATCGTCATAGGTTCATAGGTTCATACTAGGCTATCTGCCCTGGCCTTGTTTGAGCATGGACAGACTGTGTGTGAGTTTCGACACCCCTTGCAATGTGCATATTATGCCCATGTAGGGTTTACTTTACTAGATGTGACACAGGAATGGCCCTCAGTGTACACCTACTATCTCCCATGCACTTCACCAGATTTCTCTTGTTGAGTATGAGTGTGGAGCTCAGCCTATCATGGACTGGGATTCTGTTCCAGAGTGTAAGGAGCCTCTGGGTTATGGATCTGTCCCTCCAGCACATCCTATTTATCTATGTGTGGAGGTTCAGATATCTCACTGTGGTGTCTCTGCTGGATTTGGGGTTTCTGCAGTGGAGCATGTCCATTCATTCTGGATTGGACATGGCCTTGTACATCAGGCATCCATCGCCTCTGACTGGGCAGTATGCTTGTGAATTGGGCTGTGGTTTCTTCAGCCAGGCTGCAGATGTCAAATGTTTGGACCCTTTATCCTGTTGGTGAGGTACATTTGGGGTCTTTCTAACTGCTGCAGGTGTAAGGTAAGGTGCATCCGAACTGGGGCATTGTTGTCACATATGGGCCTGATAAGGGAAGAGTATGGGGGCACAGTGACCTCTCTTGATCTACATGTGCATCCTTTCATATTAAGGTGGGCAATATAGCAGGTCTTCCTGGCCACGTTGGCAATGTGAGTGTCACATGATGGCTTACCGTCCACTTGTGTCCCTAGGTCCCTGATTACTTCTTCCATACATAATGGAATGCCACCTATGTCATACTTTGTGTGTGCCTTGTTTGGTATTTGTTGAGACATTCATACTCTGCAGTGTCTTCAGGAAGGCTGGCTGGGGTTCCTGGGTTTGTGAGTGTGGTCTGTTTTAGGCTGCAAACAGGGACGCAGTTTGAGCCACTGTTACTTGCCCATGGATAGTACATGCTGCTTCTTGCTGTGGTACCAACCTGGGGGTGTGGTTATCCTTGACAATTACTGATAGCCACACTCCTATTGTAGTGTGTTCCATGTTTTGGAGCTGTAGAGCATGGTATGAGGCATAACCTGGTAGTATTAGGGTGCTCTTCTGGGCCTTGACCCAGGTTTCTGTTACAGAACAGATATTACCATTCTCCATGTTGTGGTGGGTTTGGACTGCATGCACCTTGCAGGTTAGACTTCTGGCATTGGGTAGCATTACATCCAGGTTGTTATCCTTTGTGCTACCTTTGGTGGTGGGTTTGTGTTTCCAGCCTTACCTATTCAAGGCACAGTGGGGGTGACAACAGCCTTTGCCAGTATCCACACAGCCAGGTGTGCTGGGTGCATGTCATCCGTAGCAGGTGGGGCATCATGTCTTGCTCAGCATATCATCCCAGGCTGTCAGCCATTTGTTCCCCCTTGCAACAGCAAGACTTCAGCCAATTATTGTACTTGATCTTCTTGTCTTCATAGTGTGGCATCATGCTTGGTGAGGGTGAGATGTTAGGCAGGGTCTTCATGTTTGCATATACTAGATGGTGTTACATTGCTTAACACATGGCAGTCATGCCTCAGGTGGTGCTGCAGGGCTGCCTCTGTCGGATGCACATACTACACTCCCTGTACATGTTTGAGAGCAGGTTGTATCATGTTAGGCGTCCCTGTTACTATATGAGTGAGTCAGAGAGGGGTATCATTCCCAGGGTTCCTACTGAGCCAGTGTATGTGCTATGCGTTGCCTCTTTGCCAAGGCTAGGGCATACTGGGCATGCCTCCTTCTGCCTACTGGGGCAGGCTCAGGTTGTTCCTCCTCCGAGTCACGCTCTGCCTGTGATGGCCTTGGCAATGGTGGGGGGCTGTTTGTCCCAACCCTATGCTGGTCTTGCTGCAGCTGTTTTCACAGAATCATATTATGTAGCATAGCACATACCATGACAATTTGGGTACATGTAGTTGGTGAGTACTGCAAGGCTCCACCAGATGTGTCCAGGCACCGGAACCGTGACTCGAGCAGCCCAAACACACACTCTATTACATTACGTGTTTGTGCTTGTGCCTCATTATGGCGTTCTTGTTCAGGTGTGTGTGCTTTTCTGATGGGTGTCATCTGCCACATCTCCAGTGCATATCCAGCATCCCCAACTAGGTGACCATGTGGGATGTCCCCATTGGCAAATGTCTGGTACAGCTGCGTCAAATGCCAGATATGGGAATCATGGTAGCTCCCAGGGCAGCCAGCACACACATTCATTATTATGCCCTGGGCATCACACACGACCTGGCAGTTGATGGAGTGGAAGCCCTTGCAGTTAATGTAAGCCCTACCCCGCTCACCGGCTGGTGCTTTGATGCATATGTGCATGCAGTCTATTGCACCAACTACCTCAGGGTATTCCGCTATTTGATGGAAGAGATGCATATTGCTGGCCAATACCTCACAGGAATTGGGGAAATATACATGCTCATCGACATGTGCTGACATGGCATCCAGGAACTGGTGCAGTACCCTGGAGGCTGATGCCTGTGATATCCCCATCATATCACCAGTTGGTCTCTGGAAGGTACCTGTTGCTAGTATTCTTAGGCCAACACATACCTTGGTTTCCACTGGGATGGGTTCCCCTCTGTTGGTTCTGTGTGTGAGGCGTGGCTTTCACAGCTCAACAATTTGCTGCAGGAGGTCTCTGTCCTCTCTATAGCACTCCACTATCTCCAGCTCATGTAACCCCTGGTAGGTGACCCTTGGCCTGTACACTCTTCTCCGTCTCATCACTGTGGGTTGTCTGGCACCATCTGCATTGTCACCACCCTCAACAAGTCTCCTATGTCTCCTTATAACAGCTATGGCAGCCCCTAGCATGTTTGGTCTGAGTGCAGCTTTTTCAGTTTTCACTTCTACTAGCTTACTCCTGTCTTGCAGTGTCTCTTGTGAGAAACATACTGCAATGCTGTTTGCAGTGTTTTAAGTGTTGGGCTGGGCTAGTATTCTGCCTGTGTAATTGCCTGCTTCTAATTGTTTTCACCTGCTAGCTCTACCAGTATTCCCTGCTAGCTTCCTACTATTTCTTCTGCTTCCTTTTTCCTCTCTGTTTCCTCAGGGGGGAGCAGCACGCATACTAGCGAAAACACGCTCACAGTGGCTACCACGCGTGCACACATGCTTACACGGACTAGAATCTGCTTATTCGGGTTAAAACGCTCGCACACCAGCGCAAACAGATTAATAGATCTTTACACAGGCTCCTACATGCTTACTCTGCCTTACACGCTTGCACTCTGTCTTACTCATGCCTCCAAGCGTGCACACGCGCACATGCATGCACAGCAAGAAACTTTAGTGTTGGCCACAGTGACACCTTCCATTTCTTGACTTTCCCATGCTTATCTGTTGACACTCCTCTTTTTATGCTGTGTGATTGACATCTTTCACATACCACTTTGCTCCAATGAGCTTGATTTCTTTCTGACATTCCCCCTGTGATGTCATCTATCTCCTACTCTGTTACCCCCCTTATCTAACTCTTACACTACACGGAATGTGCTCATTTGCTATGTGACAGTGTGATTCACTATCCTACCACTCATTTACATAGGATTGCCTACTAATGCTTAGTTACATGTCTTACACTCATCTTCCCCCCTTAGCAACCACTAGACGGTGGCAATGCTGTTTTTGGTCTGCTAGTCCCTGCATTGCAAATCCATGCATTTCATAAAACCCACATTTGTGAGTTTCAAACCTTTATTTTTATGTCTTATTTAGCGCAGCCCATTTGCGCGGGGCTGCGCTGTGTTTAAACATCGCCGATCGCCGAAAAAAAATTATTTTATTTCATGTTTGCATCGGGTTCCATTGCCAATGGCCACATATTTGGCCATTGGCATGCTGCCTGCTACATATGCACACTTTATTTGGAGCTGTCATGGCTCCATTGTGTTATTTGCAGTAACGTACTCAGTTGTCAACTGAGTACATTTCTGCACCTAACACGACTCTTACATGGGCTGGTTTCAGCTTCGTGGATTGCTAATATACCTCATTTGCATGCCTTTCAGCTGCAAGTGAGGTAATTAGCATATCCACGCCTGCCCGTGTAAGAGACGTTTTAGCTGGTCTCTTACACGGGATTTCGGGCTGTTCCTGGGTTGCGATGGCTGCATGGAGTCTTACATGACTCTTAGACTCCGTGAAAGCCATCATGAATCCTGCCCCCTTTCTTCCTAGCACAAAAATAATAATAACAATAATAATAATATTAAACTATAAAAATATTGAATACATATCATTTATTCATATAACATATAATTCATAAAGTAAATTCATGTCAGTGATTTGTTAATACAATTAAAATGTAATAATCTTGTAAAAATATATTATAATAGTAGAATTTAAACATGTTCAATAAACATCATTAACTCCAGGATGAAAATTGGCTCCTAATCTAACAACCCATCTCCTTTCTTTCATATTAAGAAAGCTATGCATTTTTGATTCAGAATATATTGCACCTATATAAGCATTCATACATGTAAAGTTGGCAGACTAGCAAGCCAAGAGGTGTTTACATAAGGAATGTATCATTTTTATATATCTCAGATCACTCAAATGTTGTCTGATTTGTAATTTAAAGGGGTGCACTGTCTGTCCCACAAAGAAGTCACCACAAAACAATTTGTCAAATAAACCACCCTTGCAGATTCACAAATGTTCTTAAGAAAAACACTGAATATTTTAGATGTAATTTTATCTGAGAAGATTCCAGACTGTAACATATTTTGGCATACTGACCATCTGCCACCACAAGGAAAGCTTCCTCCATCTATTGGTTCAGCCATTTCCATCATCAGTATCACATCTGGGACATTTGAATAATCAATTTGAGAGAAACTCCATCACTATTTATATTTAAGTTTGCACTAAGATGAAGGCACATTTTGAAAAAAAAATCTTTCGCAATTTAGGATGGACCAGTGTCTATCAATTACCTCTCTGATTTTGCCCACATTGGTTTCATAGGCAGTAATATACCTAAGTAATGATTGCCTTTTTGTAGGATGAACTGTTATGTGGTAGTACATTCCAGCTGTTTCAAAATTACCATATGGATTTTAGACTTTGGCAGCACTGGAAATGTATATGTAGTATCCCAGCTTGGTTGATGGCCTGCAGGTGGTGAGGGTAAACTGGAATGTTTGTAACACATATATTATCCAGTGGTATGTCTACCTTTCAGTGGTATGGCAGTATCTGCTTTGTCCTGTGGCAATGGACTAGGGAAACTGCACCAGCAATCAGGTGCATCAGTGCTATTTAGATGTACACTGAAGGAGGCCAGATGACTAGAGGAACAGAAAGGCACAGGTACTGGTCAACAGACTGACTATATTTCTCATGTATGCTAAAGGATATGTACTTTATTGTTGAATATATCAGGATATTCTTTCAGTTATATCAATATGGCAGTGGTACCATCACTACCTTCTTACCCTCCTTGCTGATATAACTCTCACTGGGTTTGAGCTGTGTAAAATTATTCACTTGCATATATAGATAATTGTCATAGGACTGTGTATATAACTAACACAAAACCATTGTTTCTGTATTATAATGATTCAGTTAGTTTCTCATGCTGCTTTGTTATACTACATTTCAGTCTGTAAAGATCTATACCTCTCATCCTTTTGCTAATAGATTGTGAAACACAGACAGGAATTCTCAGATTTGTATGTTACACTATTATAAGTCTGTTATTTCCCAACATTGTTCACTTAGACAAGGGGAAAGAAGACTGGTTGACTTATAATGTATTATATGAAGTAAAAGAAGTAAGTAAGTTAATTAATTCATGCTTTTTGACAAGTAAATTCTGACTGAGCATAACTGAGGCATGTTGACAACCACAGCATCATATAACATACAGTTTGGACCATTCCATAATATACAGTATAAAAGGATTTACAGCAAGGATGGACAAAACCAGGCATATATCATGCATGCCACAGTGTATATTTTTAAGAATGATTTATGTATAGTTTTATAATGAGATATGCTGTAATGTAATCAGTATGTATTTTATAATTGACATATCACAGCTTACCATGACATATTTTATTATATTACATTCTGTTTTCAGAATGCCTGTTTACCTTTTTTTTCCTGTCTGAATTTGGGTGGGGCTACATTTGTTGGAGAAAGGGCTATATTCAAAAATTTGTTACATGATTTCCAAAACCCCATGTATGAGATACAACTGGGAACAGACAGGCAAGTTCGACATATGTACATGAACAAAAAAGTAAATATCGCTAAATAAAAGCAAACGTGTACAAAGCAGGACTCATTTTAATGACATTTTTATATGTTAAGAAGGAGAGTACATAATCACCTGTCAGGGATAAAAATGTACATATCCGAGGTCAAAGCTCATACACGTATATACATATGTTGATAGTGAGAACGTGGTATAATTGCAATGAAATTACAAAAGCAATGAAGCATAATGAGTCAATGTAATACAATAGTTGCTAAATAAATTCTCAGTCCACAGAGAAGTGCTTTATTTTTGAGAGGCTTTTGCAAAGGAAGTTTAAGACTGATTAGTAAAATTATAAGGGGCCCAGAGTTCCACTGCTTAAGATCTATAATCAACAAAACAATCTCTTAACTTTGTGTTTATGAGAAAGGGGGGTATTCTGAATGTAGACTTCATCATGAGATGTAGAAAGGAACAGAAATATAGACTGATGTGTGCAGTCCATATATGCATCATTAGATGATGATTAAGTTCCAATCATTTTTAGAGAAGTACAGTTGTGAACTCTACTTGTGTGCTTAACTGTAAATGTGGATATCTTGTTTTAAGTTTGCTCCCACTTAAACAACTATGCTAAGGGTTGAATTTGTGGAGATACTAGACTCATAATTTACACTAATAGTAGTAGGCATAAGACTGAGCAGCAGAGACACTCATGAACCATCAAATATTGCTTAATTCATAAAAGGTGACCTTGTTACAGATTTGTAGTACTGTGATTTTAAAATGTTGATTGAACTTCATTTGCTGAGATAGTACAACATTCAGTAGTCTCAAAGCATTTAACACTTATAAGGGAGTTTTTTTCCCTTTGAGGATTTGGGACAACAAAGATCCCACAACAGAATGTGAAAATGGCAATGCCTTGATTTTGGTAGTATCACGTTGAAGACCTGATTCATAGGTTCAGACTAGGCAGACGATCAGGTTCACTATTTCAAGCCTAGCTTCTGCAAAATCTGCTATTTGCTTCATCTTTCAGTAAGTGAGTGAGGAGTAAGCTCAGAGTATATTTGTGGTCTCACATCCAATCATTTAGGTTGAATTTGAAGAGGATTAAGGAGCTGCATTGTTTGATATAAAGTAGATTTTTGTTCCAATAGGTAGGATTCTCAAGGTGAGAGATCTATTCTGCTAACCCACTCTGTCTGTGTTCAGTTTGAGTTTGAGTTCTCTTAATTGTGTGTGTGTCTGAGATGTTACTGGTTTTGCAGATATGTAAGAGGTCGAGTTGGAAAGGGTCATTTGCAGACTTTTGCCCAAGTGGGCCAAGTAACTATTTAGGATTCTGTAAAAAATAGAGAAGAATGATAAAGCTTTCAAATGCTCATTATAGCTAAGGGAGCTAAAGCCAATGTTTTTTTTTTTTTTTTGTAAGGAGATATTTTGGTTTATCAAGATGGATCATGTGTTTGGATTGAGCGATATCAAAATGAGCATTATATTCTATTATGGGCCTCATAATGGGCAAGTATACAAGGATGATGATGTCCTTGGACCTAGAAGATATGCTTTTGGTGATCAACTGGCCTAGATAAAATGATATATTGGCTGTAGTTGATCATTTTCAAACAAGAACTCATTGATCATGAAAGTGCCCAGATACCACCCTAATCACAACATCTATCCTGAGCTATATGCTATTTATAGGGCAGGTACAAGGGTGTTCTTGTTTCTGAAAGGATGCTGCACTGCATTTTTTGGCATTAAGCATGAGACCATAGTCCTGATACCTCAGGCTTGTCTGGCTTTGGTACTCTTGGAAGATACGGATGTGCTCAGTGGTATGTATGATGGCTCCTAGCTTGCAGTCATCTCATAATTCAATCAGCCATAGTCCCTTAATGTCAGCTTTGACAGCCACAAAATACATAATGAAGAGAAGCAAACTCATTACAGATTCCTTCTTGACACCATTAGTAACATAATTTAGAAGAGAGAATGACCACAGCCCTGATTTCATTGCTTCTGTCTAAAGGTCAGTTTATTATCTATCAGATGGCTTAACGGATTATATTTAGTTCAGGTAATTTTCAATAGTACAGGTGTGCAATAGTGTTGATGACCTTTGCTAGATTAAGATAAGCAGTGCTTATGGGATTGCCCTCATCCAATGTTTCAGTTACTCTTCTTTTCAAAGATGTTTACCAGGTTTAATAAGCAAAATCTACCTTATACAAAACTAAATTGGTTTAGGTGTAGGGATTCTAAGCTGTCAATAGCCTTGTTTCTTTTTTATATATATATATATTTTATTGGGATTTAAACAAATACAAGCTTGATAACACTAAATAAATTTGAGTAGAAATATAAATAAAAAAGTATGAATAAAAGAAGAAAAAGAGACAATGTAACTAATTTCAAAAAAACACAATAAAACAACTGCTTACAAGAGTGTCTACCAAACAATTTGAATTGTAATAAATTTCATTATTTTTATTGCATATAGAAAACTCAAATTATGTATCTAATAATTTTTAAAGATTTTCTACATGTTATATGAAGAAGTGATTCTGGTGGTTCTTGTTCTTATGGTAATACGTTCCAAATGACAAACTTCTATTGCAATGTTGATGAAGACTTTAAAAGAGGGAGTAGATTAATTCCTCCAATTTTTTTTGTTATAACTTTTCTTGAGTTTGCTAGGATGCTCCCTAAAAGAGAATATTTTAATCTTAGAACACATTCAGGTATTGTAGTATTAAATAAAATAAAAGATTTAGTAAAAGTAAATTTGTCTGTAAATAGAGCCTGTAAGAAAAAAATATATATTGTCCTGGTCCCCTTCAAGAAACACAGTACACCGAATGACATTTGACGACCTTTATTAAATTTCATACACATAAATGTTACTCAATATTCATTCATTTCAACCAAACATGATACAGATGAAATAACATCCATGTAACATTATCTTAGGACAGGACAGTGTAAACCTGCTCATCCTGATCAGTAAGCAGCATCCATACCTCCACTCACCTACTTATGAAGCAGCGTACCCACTCACTTCCGTTACCATTTATCGGTACTTATCAGGCAGCATAACTACTCACTTTAATTACCATTTATTGCATTATACTATCAACCAAATAAGCAGCTTCCGCCACTTACTTATGTAGTTGACAAGCAGCGACTGACCATCCAGCACCAGAGGGGGAACAGAAGTGGGCAAGCCTGCCCCTCTTCTCTGCCCACCAGCCTGACCAGGCTGTTCCCCCTCTCTGCAGCACACTTCCAGCAATCTAAAAAACATTAAGGCCTCTGGCCAAACATCATTCGGTGTACCTATCCCCATTAACAAAATTGGATATAGTTAACTCCTAAAACCCTGTCACATAACAAAATAACCAGTTACCAAAATTGCTGAAAACAAAAAAACTGACCCTTCACCTATGCTAAGATAACCTAGCATACCCACTGTACATGAGCTAAATAATCCTTACTTCATGACCAATGGCAGCTCCACAAAGACTTCAAGGGCATTATAAAAAACATGTAGAGTCAACTACATCCCATCATACCAAATTGCAACTGCATTTACCACCCAATCCAGTAATAACCAAACAAGCTGTCCTTAATGCCAATGCAATAAAAATTCTAATGACTCTCCCATCATTGCCCTTCAACTGGACAACCAACACAAAGCCCACCGTCATCTGAAACCACACAGAAACAAGAACAAACCATGATGCCTAATCACAGCTGGGTCTATATTATAATACTGACAATCCTTTTAAGCGAACGCGAAAACACCAACATGTATTGCGCGAAATGTGATTATGTCAAACGTACTAAACTGCGAAAACCAAAAAAGTCGAAGTGTCATGGTTGGCTCATCTGCGGTACAGCTCCGTAAGGTAAGTGTGCGATAGTTATGGACCTTAGGGTTAGGGTGCGGGTTAAGGTAAGTGCATAGATAGGTAGAGTATGTAAGGTTTAGTGTAGGGTTAGAATTAGGGTTTTGTTAAATGTATGTGTGTGGATTAATTGTTTTGTTTTGGTATATCACTGTAGGGTAAGCGTGCGATAGTTCTGGACCTTAGGGTTAGGGTGCGGGTTAAGGTAAGTGCATAGATAGGTAGTGTATGTAAGGTTTAGTATAGGGTTAGAATTAGGGTTTTGTTACATGTATGTGTGTGGATTAATTGTTTTGTTTTGGTATATCGCTGTAGGGTAAGTGTGCAATAGTTCTGGAGCTTAGGGTTAGGGTGCGGGTTAAGGTAAGTGCATAGATAGTAATGTATGTAAGGTTTAGTGTAGTGTTAGACATATGGTTTTGGTGCTTTACTTTAGGGTTAGAAGTAGGGTTTTGGTTAGTGTATGTATGTGGTTTATTTATTTTGTTTGGGTAGGCAGTATGTAGTGAGAGGTGGAGTTGGCTGACTATGGGGATTCGACTTTTTGTATTTCATGGTTTACTACATTCGGCATATTCACGTTTTGCGCAATACATGTCGGTGTTTTTGTGTTCAGTTAAAGGGAGTTTCGCTATTATAATATAGACCCATTACAGCCCCATTTCACTGCTTAAAATAACTAAAATAGTATCATAAAATCCCATTGTCTAGCAATCCTGCCATCACACTAACTATCCCTTATAACAAGCCATACTATTTCGTTATTAAACCCCCTTGCATACCATCATACCAATGAGATCTCCTTAAAATAGGTACAATATCCTTTTTTTTTCTTCTTCTTCTTCTTACACTCCTGGTGCTCCCCACCCAAAACAAGCAAACAAACCATTACATTGTAACTATTGGGAAGAAAATATAACAATTCCATATGTAACTGCCTTGCTGGAAGACCATGACCTCTTTTCACACCACCCCATCAACCGACATCAACCTCGACCCCTTCTCTCACCTGTCAAAGCCACCTTACTTCCACCTACTTGTAAAAGAAGAAACTGTAAATACTTCATCCACACATAATCACAACTTCTTAATGACAGTATGCACCACCACTGGAGTATCTCTTTCATCAACTGCTTAAAATGCATTTACTATTGCATACAAAACACCAATGAAACTTAAGATGCGTTAACAAAATCCCCTTAAGATTTCCTCCACACTTGACAGATTCATGATACAACTAATACCCATGCGAAATAAACAAATGATTGCATTACAAAGGGTGCGACTATACCACGCTTTTCCCAACCAATTAGTTCCCAACAATGTTGTTAACCATAATTAAGGCAAAGAAAAACCAACCATAGCCATGCTATTATACCCTATTACCAAACCTGAAGTGTAACCCCCCCCACCCACAGGTCTACCTATATTCCTTTTGGACATGGGCAACAATCACCCATGTCCCTCTTGACTAAGAGCAACACGGAATGCACTCTGGATTAAGGAATCTTACTTACCTGAGGCTGTCTAGTTCATCAAAACCTTAGAGCAATTAACCTAGTAACTACCCCAACTCCTGAAATTGGTGCCGCTCCTCACACCAGTAAGAACCCAAAACTACCCCTAACCAAATATCAAACCCTGCTATAACTTGCTATAACTTGCCCTTAACATACCTTATCCTCCCTTGGTCTTACACTACCGAGCTGCTGTGTTATTTATCAGCAAATTATAACTACCACACTTGTTATGCTTTTACCATCCATTCTTATAAACTTAACCCTTTAAATTCGATTTTTGCTTTGTTATTAGTTATACTGTAAGATAACTATTACTCTTCTAATTATGAATTTAGTCATGCATTGTCAGAACAATCTCTGGCCCAAAGATGAATCAAAACTGGCTACAGGGAAATATAAATTGTAGAACACAGTAAATGTTCCAGGTTAGCTGTCACTGCTACATCTCGGTGGTACCTCTGCCTTTTGTATCTTTAACTTAAAGTTCTTAATTAGGTTCTTAAGTTTTATATTAAAACATTACCTCATATTCAACAGCTTGCTGGATAACCTGCATGGCTTGTCAGTAAGCGGTATTTGGCATGCAACTTCATGCTGCACAAAAATCACGGTGGGGTAATGTTATAATACAAAGCCGGTTCTCACTTATATCTTTTTTACAAAACAGTTTCCCAGTACAGAAAGCAACAGCATGAGTGCAAACTCCACTATTCAAGACTAGTGACTTGCCCACAGACAGGCCTCTCAGCAACCTCCACCCACACCACGGTGCAAAATATTTGCTCACAGTCATTCCTACAGCAATGGGAATGGACTGGGTTCCCAAACCAACAAAGGCCGACAGCAGTCCCATGCAAGCCGACATCAGATTGACTTGACAGCTCATGAAATGTGTGGTCGATCATAACTATACCCATTTTAAAGGTGAACACCATCATCAAATCCAAGGAACAGAGACAAAAACAAAAAGGGGGCACTCCATGCTACTACCCAAAAAAATGATGACAGAAGCACACCAGGAACATAAAAGGCACTCCATGCTGTCACCCAAAGCTACTTCTCCCCATTCCCGGTCAAGCTTCTGGCAAGTTTCACACTGTTTTGTGTTCACCTTTTTGCTATAGTCATTCAAGCAGAAAACAGATGCACAGCTGCACCCACATGCCCAGTAGCTCAACAACACAAGTTCAATGAGGGCAGAATGGTAAGCTGACAAAAAGGCCAAACCTTGCACAAGGTACCTCCCCAAAACCAACGCCCAACCACATAAAAAGACAAATCCCCAACCTCGCTCCAATCAGCCTAAAAAGGTGCCAGTCCAACAGGGCTGGGTTAACGTACCTTTTTCCTTTCTTAAAAGTTACCATGACAGCCAGAACACCATGAGAAAATCCAATGCCTTAGAGGAATAGAAAATATGACATATTTATACGGACAACGATTTTCTGAGAACAACTGAAAGAGAAAAATAAGGCAGCAATGACTCCCAAAAGACTTCTGACCTCTCCCTCGCACCCGTTACTGCTTAATGTGCATGCACAGCACCCGACTGTTGCTGGCCTTGTATTTCAGCAATCAAAAATGTGCACTTCTCTGGACTCCACAAATAACCCAATAAACTCAGCCAACTGCCAGCTGCCATCAGAGGGACAAGGAGTCCAAGCACTTCAGGAGACTAGCGAGCATCTAACCGAAAAGATCCCTTGTCTCCCAACTGCATGATTCCCCACCTTTGCTGCTTGATGAGTGAATGTTAAACATTACTCCTATAAACCTTAAAAAGGAGCTGTCTGACATGCTTTCTTTTTTCCTCCTTTTTATAAACATATGAGTGCTAACCGTGTCAGCCATTACCATCCAATGTGCATGCGACATGAGCGTTAACCATAGAAAGGCACAACATTTCCCCAAGTTGCTCCCAAGGCCCTCCGCGACACTCCAACCACAACTCGCGGTGCTTCATGGCATGAAATCTAATACGCTTTACAGCTAAGGTAACTTCAGAGAAGCTGGCTATTAATATTTCAATCGCAATAAACACATTTCTTCTAAACATATGCAGAAAGTTATTATCCAGACAAATGCCTTTAATTGGAACCATAACTCAAAGAAATAAAAGGCTTGATGCTCTTCAAAAAAGATGTGAAAGAAGCTCCCTCAGCTCCGATCCACCAACCACGAGCAATCCCACAACAAAGCACCAGTCGCCTCCGAAGAGCAGACACACACAAAAAAAAAAAAAACAACACACACACGCACACACACACACACACACATCACCTTTAACCATCATACCTATGACCATACCCTATACCCTAGGCACACACCTCCTCATGCCCACCACCAAACCAAAGCCTACCTGACAAAAGAACATACGTCGTCAGGACATGAACCTGCAGTATAGCAAGTTCATCCCAAAATGTGACTCCTAATCTAGTTACACTTGCCTAACATCCTTTAAGCCCTTCCTTACCCCTACCTCACTTCCTCCCAAACCTCATCCATTCCTATTTAACCCTATCCTACCCCCTATCCTCCCAAATCCTGCAACTCTAACTAACACCCCACCTTGAAGATGTCCCTGGACAAAATGGTCTGTTCCAAACCTCATTTATCCCAGTAAGACTTAAGTACAACAAAATCAAAAAAACATATGTTGCCAATCTGCCTTTACCTCTGATTTACATTTCCAACAGGCCATCTTTTTTTAAACATTAATTCAATTCTGTGTGGCATGAAAAAAGTTCACTATGAATACATTTCCAGGAAAGAAATCTCCATATAAGTGAAGAGGTAGTTTGTTTTGTCGACCATAATATTATTATATTATCCTTTTCATTTGGAGAATTATTAATGAATATAAAATAATCCCAATAATTATGTATATTATATTCTATTTCCTTTTTAACACTTTATATAATTTTGATAAAAGACCTTTCTCAATTATATTTTGTTGTATCCAAAAAATAAGAAATAAATTAATTTAGGAACCATATTTCTTATACTTTGTTGCATTAAATTAATCTTGTATTCAACAAACTGTCTACAATTCTATACATTCAACCACATATTCATATCCAAATCAGTTTTATTTATTATGTAATCAACAATGTGTAGTTTTTCTTTGTCCATTAACTGAAACCAGTATATTAAGTTGTTTTCTTTAAAGGTGATCACTGTTTTTAAATTAAGTGTGGTTATATTATTGTGAGTATAAGTTAATGGAAAAATGAGAAAAACATGCTTTGTATTTTGGTTTCCATTAAACAAACGTTTTCAAGGTGCTCATTATGATATGTACATAGGGAGAATTGATTATTTTATTATTATTATTATTTCAAAATATTATTTTAATAACCAAAGTAAAATGTTCTTTGAAACCGAATCATAAATTGAATCTTTAGAATAAATAGCTTCTAGTGATACATTTTCTTGGACCTCTTTCTATTTGGCAGCATAATGACCATTTGGGCACTGATTTATTGTCTTAAAGATTGAAGATATAGAGTATAACTCTAAATCTAGCAGACCAACACCACCATAAAACCAATCTCTAGTATGATGAGTTAAAGATACTCTAGGTTTATTAGGAAACCACAAAAATTTTAGCATTAAAGAATTAACATGTTTTATACAATTTTTGATGGTGGTAAAGATAATGATTGTATAATGTATAATATTGTTGGCAAAACAATCATTTTAATTATGCAATCCTCTTTTCCATGGTAAATATATATTTGTTCCAATTGCTTACAATGTTATTTATTAAAATTAAGCTATTATTATAGATAAACATTATTGTATCATTACTATTATCTATGATAATTATCCCTAAGTAATTTTTTTCCTGAACTATATATTTGGTAAATATTTTTTTAATATCTTTAGTATTAAAATTTATGGTTAGTATTTTTGTTTTGCTATTATTAAAACTGAGACCAGATTTCTTTTGATAAATTTCCATTGCTTTAAAAAGAGCTAATAGTGAACTATTGCGTTCATTTAAGGTGAATAAAATATTGTCTGCAAACAATTGAATCTTAAGTATTAAATTGATTCCCACCTGAATACCTTTAATATTTGGATTTGATCTTACAAAATTAGCAAATGGTCCTATGACTAAAGTAAAGAGTAGAGGCTAGAGAGGACATCCTTGTTTTGTTCCTTTAAAAAGTCTGTTTGACTCCAAAGTATAAGAAGCTATTTTAACACATGCTTGAGAATTTTCATAAAGAAGATTAATAAGCTGTATAAAATTTCTCAAGAAATTACTTTCAGTACTAATGACAGATAATTCCAGACAGAGTTAAAAGTGCTATCAATATCTAAAGTTATCAATATTAGTTTATCATTTGCTTTAGTGACATAATCTATTATTGTCAGTATTCTTTTAGTATTTCTGCTTAATATAAATCCAGTTTGGTAACTGTTAATCATAGATGGTAAAATTGCTTTAATCTATTAGCATGAATAGCCAGAAATAATTTATAATATGTATTTAACAAGGATATTGTCCTATAACAGGAGTATTTTTTAGGATCGTTACCTGCTTTTAGAATATGTGAATCAAGAGTATACTTCCTTGATGGAGGAACATTTATTAGTTTTTTAACAATTGGAAAGACTTTAAATAAGATAGTAGAGATTTCTTTTGGTATTAATTTATAGAGTTCACGTATAATACCATAATTACCAGGAGCCTTATTAGGTTTTCATGTGTTGAATTGAGCTTTAAGTTCAGAAAAAGTAATAGGTTTATATTGTTTTCATCTGTTATTCAGTTAATTCATTATTAATATGTTTTCTAATGAATGTATTGATTTCCTCCAGAGAATCCATTAATGTGTTATTTTCATTGATTATATCAAATAACTTCTAAACTTTTTTCAGGATATCTTCAATTTTGTAACCTTTTCATGCTCTTATTGGAATATATCTCCTTAATATGGTTGGATTTATTTAAGATTTTTGTTCTATTTGCTAAATTATGCATAGATCTAGGATTAACAGAAACATTTATTATTTTAAACCTTTCTAAATTAATCCTAGTTTTATAGTTTAAAATCTCCAAATATTTGCTCTTTAAACTATTAATTTATGTTATATTATCAGTGTTTGTCTTTTAATTATCCAGAGTTTATCAGTTTTTTTCTTGAAGCGCAATCATTTCCTTGTCCCATTTTTAAACATACCGAGAGATAATCCTTCTGTACAGATATGCCTTTAGAGAATCTAAATCTCATATATATTTTCTGTATAACTAGTTTCTATAAAAGTCTGTATTTCTTTTATAAGAAGTCTTTAAACTCTTTCAAATTAGTTATATAAGCAGGTATGTGTCTAATTAATTTTTATTGTCAGTTTTTAATGTCAACAATGACACATTATTACTTTAACCATATTTAATCTATCTATTAACTCATTAGAAATAAATACTCTATCTATTTTAGCTTGGGTTCCATGTCTGTTTGAAAAATGGGTGAAGAAAAGTGATTCTGAATCTGAAAAATCATTTATGCCTTTAATATGGAATACGTCTATAAACTTTATTAATTCCTTTGCTGAGGCTATTTTCCTATTTTTTATGGAATTAGTATAATTTTCTTTTAGAATACAATTAAAATCCCCTGCTAATATAATACTACCTTTTGAAACTTGTACAATTTGATTCAATTGATTTATTTAGTACTGATTCCTATTCCTAGTATCCAATATAAATTAATAAGGGTATATAGTCTTCTATTAATTTCTAATGTTACTGAACAGACCATTCCCTTTTTGTCATTATATGAATCAATAATTTTGGGCATAGAAAAAGTATTTCTTCATAATATCACCACCCTATCTTTTTCTGATTATAATGAGAATGAACTAACACAAAATATGTCTTAGTATTAAGACTCTCTATGTCGGCATGTAATAGATGTGTGTCCTGTAAAAAATAAGAATTCAATTAAATTGCTTGAAACATATAGTTAAATTACCTCTATTACAGCCATTATTTAAACCATTAATGTTAATGGAAATGCATTTAAGGTTTGACATGTTGAAGATTTAACACCCATATTAGAATTGTTTTCATGGTTTCAATATAATAACAATAACATTGAACCGAACCACTTTTAGAACCAAGAACTGAATATTGAGGAACCTGTAATCGACAAGATATGGATTATTAACAGTACAAATATTAATAACTGTAGTAGACAACCAGAAAAAAGAAAGCATTTACCAAAATGTTGAACATACAGATTTAAAATCCCTCAAACTCAACATTGAGTCTAAAACTCTTATTCCATGGAGAAAGTCCTTCAAAGTGCTACACATTTTTGTTTGAAAGCACTGAGATTGGTCTGTCACTGAATTCAAATATATTACCACAAGGTGTACACCTCATGTATACCACTCACTAATTTTCTGTAGTCAACCCAAATACATTGATCAAAAAGTCCCAGCTGACACTATTGAAAGTTGTGCCTGCATCAGGATTTCTGTAAGAGTTTCCTTACTCTGTGTTTCCCTGTATATCATCATTGATCAGTTAATGTTATTAGATATTTGCCTTCCATCTGTAAGATGATATATATCCATATGTATCAATTTTGGCATCTTATTTACCATTTTCGTAACCAGCATGAACATAAACATACTGAGGTTTAAACTAGAAATGTGTCTGTATGAAGTTGAATCCAAAGAGTCTCTTTAAATAATACAGCCATGTCTATTGTATTTCCCAATGTTCTGGTATTCCCCTCTTTACCTTTTTTTTAATTGTTAAACAAAGATTTCCAGGTTGATATTACCCTTCTTCATCTTAGCTTCCAAATTTCCACAACATTATAATTTATTCCTGAAGGCTTTCATACTGGCTGATTAAACATCACTGTTGTTCCTTTATCTAATTCTGTCTTAGTCAGTAATTGTTTTTTTAATGTTTTTTAAAAAAATATTACATTTTAAACTTTAACATAGATTTTCATGTATTCATATGAAAGAAGTTTTAATGTTTTATTTTCATTTCAATTTGTAGAACCAAGTGTATCTTTATAGTGAATTAAATACAACATAAGTCCCACCCAATATAATTTGACTGACAGTTAAAGCACATTAGCATATTCTGTTCACAAATGCCAGCCTAAATAACTCAAGACCTTGGCAGGAAATTTAAATTACAAAACAGTTTATGTAGTATAATTACTGAGCTCTGCATTTTCAAAAGAGCTTAAGCCAACCAAGTTACAAACACACCTAGCTTCTAACACTGCTCATGAATTGAAAAGAGAAGCTCCAAGTTTACAGGTACAGCTTCACTTCCCACTGTGACAAACACTTCCACCCCAACACTTCCATAGAAAAATAATGAAATTAAAATGAAAATGAAGTTCCGTAACAACAAATCCAATTTCCACACACACAAGTTGGTTGAGAACTACAGCAAAAGTACAGTAAGGCTTACTTACAGAGCAGAGTGAAAAGCAATCTCCCAATTAAACTTCCACTGCCATCGTAATCATGCAGCCACCACAGACAAACAACAACCTCCCAACCAATAATCTACATAAAATCAGTCAGCTTTTCACAGAATGCCATCAAGTCTCTCTATGAATAAAAACCTTCATTCATTCACTGCATCATCATGTCTCGACATTAATGTTCATATACAGAAATGGTCAAGTAGATATCAAGAAATACCCAAGAAAAAAAGGGAAAGGAAAGTAACCAAAGACCAATCATATGTCAGACACTATTACTCAAAACAAAAAAGCAACTGGAACCATGAGCAGAGATAAACAGTAGTTACTTCAAAAAATTCAAAGTCCACAACTTACTTGAAGATTTTTTTTTTTAAAGTAATAGTTGTTTATTCCAAGAGTTTAAAATCGATAATGTAGTTAGAAGTGCTTATTCCATAAATTTAAAATCCACAACATACTTAAAAAAGTAAAAAAAAAAAAATCAGTAGGGTTTACAAAATGAAAGCAATTGAACTCTACAACAGTGCAATAAATAAATGAGTCCAGATAATTATGATACTCATTGGCTTTATAGGTTCATAGGCTCATAGGTTGGTACTAGACCCTAGGTCCTATACAAGCCTAGCCATAACAATTCCCTGGCTATTTCTTCCTGCAATATTTACTTTCCTGGACCCCTGCCTAGCAGGGCGACTGATGTGATCCCCAGGGTGAATTTCCTTTCTCCCATCCAATCATCAAGGTTCCTTTTGAAGAGGGCCAAAGAGGCATTCTGCTTGACGTGTATAGACAGTCTATTCCAGAGTCTGGGGAGTCTCTGGGTCAGGAACCTATCCCTCCAGCATGTTTTGTTTATTGTGATGACAAAGTTTAGATCCCTGGAGCGTGTGGCACTGAGAGACTGGGATTTCTTAAGTGTAGCATGTCCAACAGCTCTGGGTTTGACATGGCCTTGTATGTTAAGCAGAGATCGCCTCGGAGAAGACGATACGTGACAGAGTATAGTTGGAGTTTTTTAAGGCAGTCAGTATAGGACATCTGCTTTAGGTCTGTGATTTTTTAGTGAGGTATTTCTGCAGCCTTTCCAGTTGTTGCAGATGTCTTGAGAGGTACATACCAAATGGGGCATTGGATTCTATAATGGGAGTACAGTGGAACAATTACCTCTTTTTTTCTTGATGAAAAGCCCTTAGTGATGAGGTGTGCCACATAGAAGGATTTCCTGACTGTTGTAGTGATGTGGTTATTGAAGGTGAGACCACTGTCCACCTGTGTCCCTAAGTCTCTTATCACACTTTTGGTGTTTAGTGTACTGCCACCTATATGGTAATTCACGTTTGCATGTTTTTTCCCAAAGGGGATAACTATACATTTCTTGGCATTGAGCTTGAGCCCATGGCTCTGGCACCTAGTATCTGTTTCTGTAAGGCCCTTTTCTAGAGTATCCACATAATTTGGGGATTCAATAATGGCTCCCGGTTTGCAGTCATCTGCAAACTTTGTTAGCCAGAGTCCCTTAGTGTTGGCCTGTACTTCAGAGAAGTAAATGCTAAACAAGAGAGGTCCCAGGACTGAACCCTGAGGTACTCCACTTGTCACTTGTCTGGAGCTGGATTTGGAGTCAGCTACTTTTACAGTGTGGGTTCTGTCAGTAAGACAGTTGGCAACCCATCGAGTGACGTAGGGATTAATGCCCAGCTTAGTACGTTTATCTATGATTCCAGAGTGGGGGATGGTGTCAAAGGCCTTGGTGAGGTCCAGATAGGCTGTATGGACTGCCTTACCCTTGTCCAGGGCTCTGGAGACTGATTTGAAGAAGTCAATAAGGTTCAGGAGACAAGATCGGCCCTTCACGAACCCAACCTGGGTGGGTCCAGTGTTTTAAGGTTGCCAGTGTCTTTGTTTATAAGTTCCATGATAATACGTTCCATGGACTCGCAGATCAGGCTCATCAGACTGATGGGCCGGTAGTTCCCGGGATCCAAGGTGGATCCTCCCTTGTAGAGTAGGACAACTGTAGCTGTGTGCCACTAAGTGGACACGAAGCCTGAGGTGAGGGTATGATTAAACATGACACTTAGGTGAGGTGCCAGTTCATTTTGTAGTTCATGCAGTACACAGCCTGGGATGTCATCTGGTCCCATAGATGCTGTATTCTTAGCTTTGGAGAGTGCGTTTTTTACCTGTGTGGCCATTATTACCAGAATTTGGCAATCTTCCGGTATTGAGATGGGCCATTTAGGGGGTGAGAGGGGGGTGAAGTTGGCACTGAATCGATCTGCCAGGATATTGGCAATATCCTTGGGATCAGTATATTTAATGCCATTCTGTTGTAGCTCAGAGCAGATCTGAGCATTGCCATTTAGATTCTTGACATAGTAATAGAATGCCTTGTGGTTGTCTTTGGAATCTTTGGCAATTTTATTTTCGTAACTAGCTTTGGAGGATTTTATGAGGGATCTCAGCTTCTTACTGAGGCTGGTAAGGGAGTTTTTTGCATCCTGGGATTTACCTCTTTTCTGCAACAGTTTCTTCCTTTTGTTGTAAAGTTTGTTTATGGCAGGGGACCACCAGATTGGCTTCCTTTTTTTGGAGGAGAGCATCTTGGTTCTATTTGGGATGGCACGATTCATGCATTAGTGGATGTGCTTGTACAGTGCCTTAGTGTAGGATTCAGCAGTCAAACTTTCAGTTCCCGTCTGCATGGGTGTCATGAAGTTTGTAACTTTTGACTTGAGTAGCATGAAGTTGGCTTTGGACAAGTTTTTATGGAGGTTTCCTTACTAGGGGGTGGGGGTGGGATGTGGATATTAAGGCTGATTAGTTTATGGTCTGACCTGACCAATGAGGGGATGACCATAGGTGTGGAGAATCAATTTCCCATGTTATCTGCTTGAATCAAAGGAAAATGACTATAGTTTAGTTTTAACAAAGCAAAGAATACCAGGACTATAAATATATGTTCTCATATGAACTAATAAGGAAGAATAGGGTTATACTAGAGCTTTACTAATAATAAAAATTGATCAGTTATAAATATTATATTAAATACTATTGAAATTATATATAGAAAATACAATTAAAAGAACATATATAAGCAAATACTATAAATAGAAAAACATGAAATAACTCAAGTTACCTTTTTATAAAGAAGCTCTGGGCTTTCTTTGTTTCTTATAAACAGTTGTATGTAGCTTGTACACATGGTTTATGGAACAAAATAAGTATAAACTGCTATTTTGATACCAAGTAAAGTATACTTGATGTTAAATTACTTGTCTTTTAACTTTTTCTTCTCTGTAATATTATAACTTTGTTCTTTCAGCTTTTCTCTTGAAGGAAATGCCATTTTGATCCATTTCTTACACATGTTTTAAAATATTTTTTGTCTGCAGATATGATAAAGCAGCATCAGGGTCTTCAAACCATCTAGTATCATCAAGGAGAATTTTTTTTAGTCTACCAGGAAACAAAAGGTGAACTTTAATTTGTTCTTTCTTAAGTTGTCTGATTAAAGGTAGGAAACTTTTATCTTTTAGAGATGATAGCTGAAGAATAGTCATTGTCAAAACAAATTGTTTTGCCATGTAATTTAACTGCTGATCTTGCCCAAGCAGTTTTAAGAATTAATTCCTTGTCTTGAGAAGAAAAATAAATCTCACTACTATAGGTCTCAAAGTGGAATTATTTTTTGGTGAAGGATGCAGATAAAGATCTATGTATTCTACCAATTCCAGATGACATTGCTTCAGGTTAGTCTAGTATCTTAGGGAGCCAGAATGTCAAAAGGTTTACCATGTTATTCCCTTCTATTTTTTCTGGTAAACCACAAATACGGATATAATTTCTATGGGACCTGTTCTATAGGTCATATATTTTGTTCAGCAGAAGAGTATTTTGTTTTAATAAAAAGTCAATGGGCAGGATTCACGATGGCTTGCACGGAGTCTAAGAGCCGTGTAAGACTCCATGCAGCCATCGCGATCCAGGAACAGCCCGAAATCCCATGTAAGAGATAGTTAAAACGACTCTTACATGGGCAGGGCGTGGATATGCTAATCACCCCACTTGCAGCCGAAAGGCATGCAAATGAGGTAGATTAGCGATCCACGAAGCTGAAACCAGCCCGTGTAAGAGTCGAGTTAGTTGCAGAAATGTACTCAGTTGACAACTGAGTACGTTACTGCAAATAACACAACGGAGCCATGACAGCTCCAAATAAAGTTTGCAAATGTTGCAGTCAGCATGCCAATGGCCAAATATGTGGCCATTGGCATGGTAACCTGATGCAAACATGAAATAAAATAAAAAAAAATTTTCGGAGATCGGCGATGTTTAAACGCAGTGCAGCCCCGCGCAAATGGGCTGCGCTATATAAAACAGAAAAATAAAGGTTTGAAACCAACAAATGTGGGTTTTATGTAATGCATGGATTTTCAATGCAGGGACTAGCAGACCAAAAACAACATGGCCACCGTCTAGTGGTTGCTAAGGGGGAAAGCTGAGTGTAAGACATGTAACTATGCATTAGTAGGCAATCCTATGTAAATGAGTGGTAGGATAGTGAATCACACTGTCACATAGCAAATGAGCACAGTCCGTGTAGTGTAAGAGTTAGATAAGGGGGAGTAACAGAGTAGGAGATAGGTGACATCACAGGGGGGAATGTCAGGAAGAAATCAAGCTCATTGGAGCAAAGTGGTATGTGAAACATATCAATCACACAGCAGAAAAAGAGGAGTGTCAACAGATAAGCATGGGAAAGTCAAGAAATGGAAGGTGTACACTGTGGCCAACACCAAAGTTTCTTGCTGTGCATGCATGCGCACGTGTGCACGCTGGGAGGCACTAGTAATACAGAGTGTGCGCGTGTAAGGCAGAGTAAGCATGTAGGAGCCTGTTTAAAGATCTGTAAACCTGTTTGCGCTGGTGTGTGCACATTTTAACCCAAATAAGCAGATTCTAGTCCGTGTAAGCATGTGTGCGTGCATGGTAGCCACTGTGAGCATGTTGTCGCGCACTGCTCCCCCCTGAGGAAACAGAGAGGAAAAGGAAGCAGGAGAAATAGTAGGAAACTAGCAGGGAATACTTGTAGAGGTAGCAGGTGAAAACAATTAGAAGCAGGCAATTACACAGGCAGAATACAAGCCCAGCCCAGCACTTAAAACACTGCAAACAGCATTGCAATATGTTTCTCTCAAGAGACACTGCAAGACAGCAGTAAGCTAGTAGAAGTGAAAACTTAAAAAGCTGCACTCAGACCAAACATGCTAGGGGCTGCCATAGCTGTCATAAGGAGACATAGGAGACTTGCTGAGGGTGGTGACAATGGAAATGCTGCCAGACAACCCACAGTGAGGAGACGGAGAAGAGTGTACAGGCCCAGGGTCACCTACCAGGGGTTACATGAGCTGGAGATAGTGGAGCGCTATAGAGTGGACAGAGACCTCCTGTAGCAAATTGTTGAGCTGTGCAGGCCACGCCTCACACACAGAACCAACAGAGGGGAACCCATCCCAGTGGAAACCAAGGTATGTGTTGGCCTAAGAATACTAGCAACAGGTACCTTCCAGACACCAACTGATGAAATGATGGGGATATCACAGGCATCAGCCTCCAGGGTACTGCACCAGTTCCTGGATGCCATGTCAGCACATGTCGGTGAGCATGTATATTTCCCCAATGCCCGTGAGGTATTGGCCAGCAATATGCGTCTTTACCAGCAAATAGCGGAATACCCTGAGGTAGTGGGTGCAATAGACTGCACGCACATACGCATCAAAGCACCATCCGGTGAGCGGGGTAGGGCCTACATTAACCGCAAGGGCTTCCCCTCCATCAACTGCCAGGTCGTGTGTGATGCCCAGGGCATAATAATAAATGTGTGTGCTGGCTGCCCTGGGAGCTACCATGATTCCCATATCTAGCATTTGACGCAGCTGTACCAGACATTTGCCAATGGGGACATCCCACATGGTCACCTAGTGGGGGATGCAGGTTATGCACTGGAGCCGTGGCTGATGACACCCATCAGAAACGCACACACACCTGAACAGGAACACCATAATGAGGCACACGCACAAACACGTAATGTAATAGAGCATGTGTTTGGGCTGCTCAAGTCATGGTTCCGGTGCCTGGACACATCTGGTGGAGCCTTGCAGTACTCACCAACTACATGTACCCAAATTGTCATGGTATGTGCTATGCTACATAATATGATCCTGTGAAAACAGCTGCAGCAGGGCCAGCATAGGGCCGGGACAAACAGCCCCCCACCATTGCCAAGGCCATCACAGGCAGAGCGTGACTCAGAGGAGGAACAACCTGAGCCTGTCCCAGTAGGCAGAAGGAGGCATGCCCAGTATGCCCTGGCCTTGGCAAAGAGGCAATGCATAGCACATACACTGGCTCAGTAGGAACCCTGGGAATGATACCTCTCTCTGATTCACTCATATAGTAACAGGGATGCCTAACATGACACAACCTGCTCTCAAACATGTACAGGGAGTGTAGTATGTGCATCCGACAGAGGCAGCCCTGCAGCACCACCTGAGGCATGCTTGCCATGTGTTAAACAATGTAACACCATCTAGTATATGCAAACATGAAGACCCAACCTAACATCTCACCCTCACCAAGCATGATGCCACACTATGAAGACAACAAGATCAAGTACAATAATTGGCTGAGGTATTGCTGTTAGCAAGGGGGAACACATGGCTGACAGCCTGGGCTGACATGCCGAGCAAGACATGATGCCCCACCTGCTAGGGATGGCACGCACCCAGCACACCTGGCTGTGTAGATACTGGCAAAGGCTGTTGTCACCCCCACTGTGCCTGGAATAGGTAAGTCTGGAAACACAAACCCACCACCATAGGTAGCACAAGGGATAATAACCTGGACGTAATGCTACCCAACGCCAGAAGTCTAACCTGCAAGGTGCATGCAGACCAAACCCACCACAGCATGGAGAATGGTAATATGTGTTCTGTAACAGAAACCTGGCTAAGGCCCAGAAGAGCACCCTAATACTACCAGGTTATGCCTCATACCATGCTCTACAGCACCAAAACATGGAACACACAACTATAGGAGTGCAGCTACCAGTAATTATCAAGAATAACCACACCCCCAGGTTGGTACCACAACAAGAAGCAGCATGGACTATCCACGGGCAAGTAACACTGTCGCAAACTGTGTACATGTTCGAAGCCTGCTACAGCCCACACACACAAACCCAGGTACCCCAGGCAGCCTTCCTGAAGACACTTCAGAGTATGAATGTCTCAACAAATACCAAACAAGGCACACACAAAGTATGACATAGGTGGCAATCCATTATGTATGGAAGAAGTAATCATGGACCTAGGGACACAAGTGGACGGTAACCTTTCATGTGACACTCACATTGCCAAGGTGGCCAGGAAGACCTGCTATATTGCACACCTTAATATGAAAGGATGCACATGTAGAGCTACAGAGGTCACTGTACCCCCATACTCTTCCCTTATCAGGCCCATATGTGACAACAATGCCCCAGTTCGGATGTACCTTACCTTACACATGCAGCAGTCAGATAGACCCCAAATGTACCCCACCAACAGAATAAAGGGTCCAAACATTGGACATCTGCAGCCTGGCTGAAGAAACCACAGCCCAATTCAGAAGCATACTGCACAATCAGAGGTGATGTATGCCTGATGTACAAGGCCATGTCCACTCCAGAATGAATGGACATACTCCACTGCAGAAACACCAAATCCAGCAGACACACCACAGTGAGATATCTGAACCTCTACACATAGATTAATAGGATGTGCTGGAGGGTCAGAGCCATAACCCTGAGTCTCCTGACACTCTGGAATAGAATCCCAGTCCATGATAGGCTGAGCTCCACACACAAACTCAACAAGAGAAATCCGGTGAAGTGCATGGGAGATAGTAGGTGTACACTGGGGGCCATCCCTGTGTCACATCTAGGAAAGTAAACCCTACGTGGGCATAATATGCACATTGCAAAGAGTGTTGAGACCCACACACAGTCTGTCCGTGCTCAAACAAGGCCAGGGCAGATAGCCTAGTATGAACCTATGAACCTATGATGATACAAATTGTGCAGGACACAAAGGATTATCACACAGCTGTCCTACCTGATGGTAGGAACCATGGTGATAATCCACAGATATGCTCTGCAGCACTCTAATATCACAAACAATACACCAAACCCACACACATTGCCAACAGCCTACCGAACAGATACCTTCCAACCTCCCCACCAGCACCTAACTGCCAAATATCTATCCCAGGAGAGTGCTGGCCCCCCGACATTGCAGATGCTGAGGTAACAGCCAGCATCCACAAAGCACAGCACACAGCAGCAATGGTACCAGATGGTGTCCTGGGTTGTGTCCATCAAGTACTGTAAGAAGAATGGAACAGCAAATAGCATTACTGTGCACTATCAGTCCTACCACAGGATATGTACCCAAAGAGCAATGTACACTAACAGAGGTCCCACACCACAAAGGGGGTGCCTGAATGGATACTGCAAACTATCACCCCTCAACCCCGACTATCTAGGTTGGCAAAGTAATGGAGAGGATGATCATGGATCCCATGAATAATGAGATTGGGTACCTACAGACATTGGACCCTACCCAGTGTGGCTGTCATTTATTTATTTATTTATTTGCAGTTGGTTTACCAGGATAGTCCATTGGGCCAAAATGAACCCATTTTCAATGGAGTCCTGGGGAGAAAAGCTCCAAAAACAAACTAGGTACATACAGTAGATTACTAATGATAATTATACAAATGTAAAAGATACAAGCAATTAATTTCAAAAGTACAGGAAACATTTAAAACAGTACAGACTAGTGATGAAACTTGGAGGTGTTATAGGCTAAGAAAAGTAATATTGCAGAGTGATACAGAGTAGTTATTACTTAAGAAGCATAAACTTTATAGGTGCAGTCTAGTACATTCTTTGCAGATACCATGGGAATAATAATGTGAGTTATGGGAAATAATAAGGAAAAAATGCTGGAGTAAACATGAGAGAGAAAGAAGATGAAAATTGCCAGTATTAGTTATGTGGGGTGGGGGCAAGAGCATTCCCACTGGGACACTAGATGTACGTGAAGAGATTTTTTGAACATTTAATGGTTAGAGGTGGTGCGAATGGATGGTGGTAGTGAGTTCCAAAGGCGAGCTAGGTTATAGGATAGTAGGTTTTTGCCTGGGGGACGAGTTGGTTTGTGCACTTCTAATAGATTTTGATTGTTTGACCTTAAAACTCTATCAGGTAGGTACATCTTAAAGGCAGAAGACAGGGAGGGACAGAGAGAGGGGTTGAAAATGAGCTTGTGGGCAAGAGTTAGCTGAGTATAGGTGAGATGATTGGGTAGTTCTAGCCATTTTAGTTTTTGGAGAGAGGAACAGTGGTGGGTGGAGGACATATGGCTGTTAGCGAACTTGGAGAGAGGAACAGTGGTGGGTGGAGGACTTATGGCTGTTAGCGAACTTGGCGATTTTGTTGTAGCAAGAGGAAAGTTGTTTTTTTAGAGAGGACTGAAGATTAGTTAGGAGTGGAGCTCCATAGAGAAGGGAGGGGATAAGAAAGGAAGTAGAGAGAGTGATTTTAGTGGTGGTTGTAAGGTACTGATTTTGTCGGTAGAGCATACCTAGTTTTTGATGTTTTTTTTTTTTTATATTTAATTGTAGATGGGAGTTGAAATTAAGCTGGCTGTCAATTTGGACCCCAAGTAACTTGGCTTCTGACACCAGTTCCAGAAGTGAGTTATTTTGACTAGTAATTGAAAATGTGTTTATATCGAAAGAAGTAACTTTAGAGGGGGTAAATACCATTAATTTAGTTTTAGAAGCATTGAGTGCTAGGTGGTTTATTTTCATCCATTGCTCAGTGATTGTAAAAGCTTCTTGCATAAGCTTTAGGAGTATGTGGGTAGATGTGGCAGAGCAGATAATGGTAGAATCATCTGCATATTGGATGATGTTTGAGAATGGAATAGATTTGCGGAAATCATTTATAAATATGTTGAAGAGAACGGGACCTAGTATGGAGCCTTGGGGAACTCCGGTGGGGGTATTAAGAAATGAGGAGGTTGCCTTTTTCCATTTTACTGCTTGGTATCTATTGGATAAGTAGCTGGAGAACCAGTTCAAAGAGGAGGGAGATAGGTTAAGTTTTGAGAGTTTAGTTAAGAGCAGGCTGTGTGAGATAGTGTCAAAAGCCTTAGAGAGGTCAAGTAGCAGGGTAGAAACAATTAGGCCAGAGTCACGAGCTTTATTTACAGTTTCAAGAAAGGAGAGGAGGGTTGTCATGGTGCTATGATTTGGTCTGAATCCATGTTGTGTGGGAGTTAGAAGGTTATTATCTAAGTCTAGATGTGGTAAGAGTTGGTAAGAGTCTAGAAGTTTAGAAATGGGAGACAGGATAGCAATGGGTCAGAAGTTAGTAACATTGTTATTGTTGCCACCTTTATGTAAAGGTATGATAAAGGCCTGTTTCCAGATTTGGGGTACTGTACATTCTTGGACGGAGCAGTTGATTAAAATGCTTATGGGATAGGCAATTGCTTCAGCAGCTATGCTGAGAAAGTAAGAAAGGATGTTATCAGGTGCGTTAGTGCATGGCTTCAATTTCAGAAGGAGTTTCTTTATAGTAGAAGTAGGTACAGGTTTTAATGAGAATAGAGGAGAGTGGGAGTATTAGAGGATGGTGAAGATGATGTGGAAGTTAGAGTAGGAGAAGAGGTAGAGGATAGAGAGTTAGTAGATGGGAAAGAGGGAGTAGTAGCAGTGCAGGGTAAATTGTTGGTAGGGGAGGGTGGGGGTGTATTAGAGAATGAGGTGGTACTAGAGAATGAGGAGGTTAGTTTGGCAATGGATTCAATGAAAAAGGAGTTAAATTGAGTAGCTAAGTCTAATTCTGGAGCATTTGGGTCTGGGGTGGGGGTGTGTGGTTTGCTGGGGTTAAGGAGAGTAGAGGTGCCTTTCCAGAATTTCTGAGGGTTTGTTTTATTATTGTTTTAGAGTGTAGAGAAGTAATTTTGTCGATCAGAGATAATAAGCTTTTTTACTTTATTTCAAAGTGTTTTGTATTCATTGTGGAGTCGGGGGGTCTTGTTTTTCTGATAGAGTGCCCAGGCTTTATCCCTATGGCGCATGGTTGCTAGCGTGTTTTTGGTAAGCCAAGGGGTGGAATTAGTTTTTATTCTCTTTGTCCTTAAAGGAGTGTGAGAGTCTAGTAGTTTTAAGAATGTTGAGCTGAAGTGGGCAACTGCATTATCTAAGGATAATGTTTTTAGACAATTCCAGTTTATTGCTTTTAGAGAGTTTGAAAAGGTTGTTGGGTTAAAGTTTTTATGGTTACGGGTAGTAATATAATTATGGGTGCGATATGGGATAGAGGGGAGTCGGTGAGTGAAGATGGGTATGTGGTCACTTAGGGGGTCGGGAAGAGTGCCACTGCCAGAAAAATAGTGGGGATGTGAGACTAGAATCCAGTCTAGAATACTGCCGCTAGAGAGGTTTTTTGAGGGACGTGTTACAGAGTTGATTAGCTGGGAAAAATTATAGAGGTTGATGTTAAGAGAGTTAGTTGGAGACTGAATGGAGGCCCAGTTAATGTTCACATCTCCTAAGATTATGGTTTCATTGCTAATGTTATTGGAGAGCCAGGAGAGGATATCTTCAAGTGTGGAAATATTATCCCCTGGGGGGATGTAGAGGGATGCTAGACATATGTGTTTGTGTTTGTTTACTTGAAGCAGAGTGAGGAGTAGTTCGTCATTGTTAAAGTGAGGAATAGGTTTGTTGTAGGGAGTAACTAACAAGGAGGATGAGTATAGGAGAGCTACTCCTCCGCCTTTTTTGTGGGACCTGTCTTTTCTAATGATAGAATAGTTAGGTGGAATTATTTCAGAGTCTTTTATATAGGGTTTTAACCATGTTTCTGAGATAGATAGGATGTCAGGTTTATTATGCATGAGCCAGGCATGGAGGGTTGGGACTTTGTTAACTATACTTTGGGAGTTTAAAGAAGTAAGTAATATAGGCTTGTGAATAGTGGTTGAGGTGGGGGGGCCAGGGTTGGGATGGATATCACCTGATAAAAGACTGGTAATCAGATGAAGGATTGGGTTAGAGAGGTAATTGAACAGTTTAGTAAAAAGATTGGGTTCTATTGTGATTCTGAAGGAGTTACTGGTTGCTATGGGGATAGAGTATTTTTGAGAAGTGATGAGTTTGTATGGGAAAAATAGGAGGTTTTTTATAGGATATAGATGGGAAGAAATAGGTGAGTGTGAGTGTGAGAGAGGGGAATTAAGGTGGTTGGTTACATGGAAGAATTGTGAATGGTAGGAAGTAATGGGTTGGGTGAGGTAGTGAAGATAGGAAAATTTAAGAAGTAGTAGTAGTAAAATGGAGATGGATGAAGGTTTTAAGAGCATGTTGAATAAGGTTGCTTAGTGGTGTAATGTTGTAGTTGTATTATATATGTATGTAAGAGATTATTTTATGAAGAGAAGCTGGTAAATGCCTGATTAGTAGTGAGGAAGTATAGAGTTATGTAAGGTTGGAGGGGGTGAGGTTTTGGGAGTGGGTGTTAGAGGGAGAATGGAGACCTATAGTCTGGGTGAGATATTTTTGGAGAGTTGAATGAAATTAATTTGGGTGGGAGAAGGTAGAGGGTGTTTCTAGAGTATTGGAGACTGATTGGCGTAGAATGGAAGTGGGTGTGGTTACAAGAAGGAAATTTAATTTGGGTGGCAGAAGGTAGAGGGTGTTTCTAGAGTATTGGAGACTGATTGGTGTAGAATGGAAGTGGGTGTGGTTACAAGAGGGATATAGGTAGAGGTGCTAGGGGCGGGTGGGATTTGGGGGCAGGGTAGGGGAGCAGAGTGAGCCTGAAGGGCGAACAGAGCGGGAAGAAACCAGGAGAAGATCGAGAGCCAATCAGTGGAGCATTGTTTGCAAGAGGGTAAGTTGTAGAAGGGTAAGTAGAGGGGACCTGGATGTAATAGGTAGAGTGGGCTATAAGTTATAGGAGAGAAAGTGAGAAATGAATGTAAAACTTAAGAGAATACAAGAAGTGAGTGAATTAAAGTCAATAAAAGTGGGGAGGGGATGCCATCTAGTGGACAAATGCTGAAGTGCACTTAGCCCACCAGGGCAGTCTCTGGACTAAATTGGACTGAAGAGAGAAGGGAGCTAGTGTAACTCAGGGAGCTAGATGAGGGCGAGAACGGAGAGACAGAAATAAGAGCGGTTTAGGCTGCTGGCTTTTCTGGCAGGGAGCGTACTGAGATAGCAAGCAGGGTTTAAGAAATACAGAAGTTTAAAGTTTGCAGCAGATGCACATACTTCCTTATATTCTTCTGGGAGACTCTTGGTTCAATTTCCAGAAAGGGGGTTGAGGCAGCAGAGTAGTTATTATTGCTTGAGCAATTGGATGAGTTTAGTTACTTTAGTTGGGTATAGGTGTCCACTCAGGCGAAGTCCCAAGGGGAATGCAGGGCAAAAAATCTGGAGACAGGAGAAAAAGTTGAGAGAGAAATAATAGTTTAGTAATATAATAAAAACACCTTATCTCCTAGTAGTGGTGGTAGGCAGATATCAAGCATGAGTTAAAAGCAAAATTCAACAGATTGCAATAATAATGAGTTAAAAAGTAATCCCCTTGCCTGATGGATTGTATCAGTTAAAGGCAACTGTTGAGAATTAACCAGGACAAATATAAGCAACTACACTCTTAATTAAAAAAAAATAATACATTCGCAGAGGAAGGTATTGCGTTCGCTTAACAAGATTACTAATGAGGGCCAATTGTTAGGCAAGGGTTTCTAATATAGATTTATAATGTATAGTCTAGTTATGTGACCGTGTTACTAATGCAGACAGAAAGATATACAAGGGCAGATCCTGCCCCTTACACACATCTGACTCATGTGAAACGTGCACCAAGCCCATTGATGTGGGGAATGTTGATCACACAGCCTATCTGGACCTTGCTAAACCCTTCCATACAATACCCTAGTTGGCGGTACAGATAAGCTCACCAGCCTAACTATAAACCCCTATGCAAGTAGATGGGTTGCAAACCAGCTCAAGGACAGAACTGACCTGGCAGACATGCTGTAGCCATGGCAGACTGCAAACCAGGTAGAACTGGCATCCCACAAGGCATGGTCCTGGGACCTCTCTTGTATGCTATATATGTCACATAGGTACAGGCCAACAAGAACGGACTCTGTCTGAACAGGTTTGCAGAGGACTACAAATTGGCCACCATATCGGACCCTCCAGCTGACACAAGCTACCTACAAAAGGCACACATAGAAACGCACAAGTGGTGCCACAGCCATGGCAACAAGCTAAATGCAGAATAGTGTATAGCCAACCCCTGTGGAAACACAGTACATGGCCAGAAATTACTACATAGGTGTTAACCCAGTAAGTACATCCGGAGAAATAAGAGACTTGGGGACACAAGGTGATAGATATCCTGCATGTGACAACCATGTGTCTGTAGTGGTTACAGTAACACACCATATACCCACCTAATCATGAAGGTAAGCACAGCTTGGTTAGGGTAGGTCAATGTGCCTCTCCAGTCATCCATCAGCAGCCTCACAATTGTGTACAATGGCCCTTCAGGGATGTACTGTAGCAGACACCTGCAGCAACTGGAAAGACCACACAAATACCCCACCAGGAGGATCGCAGAGCTGTAATAGATGCCATGTGTTGCCTGAGTAAAGAAACTGCAGTTCCACACAGTGCCATACTGCCTTGCTGAAGGTGAACTGTGCCTGATGTATAGAGCCATGACCAACCTGGTAACAATGGACATTTGGCACCATGTAAACACTGAATGCTGGTGACCTATGCAGCTGACAGGCCTGAACCCCAGCACAAACATAAACAGGACATGCTGTACCGATTGGTCCATAACCCAGAAGCTCACTCCACTCATGATTAAACTCCCACTACAGGATATCCAGGGAGTCCCTCAGTGACTGTCATCCAGAGGAATCATGATGACTGGATGGGAGATGGTAGGTGTACCCTGGATATTACCTGTATGTCACGGGTAGACAGAGGCACAGCACACTAACCATGACATATGTCATGGCAAACACCAGTAAATGTGTGTTGAAGGACAAACACTCTCTGACTAGCATTACAAATGGACTAGGGTGCATGGCTATTGTTTGTCACTGTCCACACAAGTTGTGGAATATATTAACAATGTCAGACAATCATGTACTATGCTGTCCATATCTGAACAAAATGCAACATGGTCATAGCTGCACAACTGGCCCTCAACCAATCTGGTGTGCTCACTATAAATATTACAAGCAGTGATAGGACTGAAACCGATTATACTGTCCACCACAGTGAAAGTACTACACCAGTACACTATATGACAAAACAACTGTTTGGTCAGCAGGAAAGGATGATGACAACTGTATGCAAACTATACCAAGTCCGCCAGCAGAAGCAATAATCCAACAGGCAAAGTGTCAAGCGTTTTATTAAAAATAAAAAGACCAGCGAAATAAATCCAAGACAAGCGCTTTCGCCCGGATACCTTCCAGGCTTTATCAAGTCAGAACACAGTGGAGCCTTAAGCGATTGCTTAAATAGCTCGTAAATTGATCACATGCTAAATTGAAATAAATGCACATTTGAGCAGCATTTCTAATTAAAACAACATTAGTCAAAGCATTATTTAAAAACCATTGATAACAAAATTAAAATGATTGCAAACCTGATACCATAAAAAATGATTACATAAAAAAGTTTTTTTCTTTTCTTTTGTCTGTTTCATAAAGTGCATGGTGCTTTATAATGCCACTTTATAAATAATTTTAAATGTTTTTACGCGTTTAACACGGAGGTGCAAATCACCACAATGACTAATGAATCAGATGTGTTTTTTCTTTTGAATATGTACAATTAACCAATGTGAAATAGTAAATGGTAAATATTGTATTGATGAAATGCATAAAAAGTTACTACCATTGTGACTTGGCCCTGCTAAACTTTGAACCAGAGCCATTACTTAAAGTACAGTGTTTATATACCCTTACACGGAGGTATAAGTAACCATCATGTCTAATGATTTACCTATACTTAGTCCTTCGAGTATGTACAATTAAACAATAAAAACTATGAAAATAAAAAATACAAAATAAATAATATGTATTGCGTAATGAATGTTGTATTAATGAATGCAAAAGTTTAATTTAATTATAACCTAGCTCCTGAGCTTTAAAACAGAACCAATACTTAAAGTACCATTAAGACCTGGGACTTTGCATCAAGTTTTAGCTGCCAAATCAGCTCTCTGTACTCTAGTGTAGATTCCCAGTCCCCCTTCTAACATTAGGGTTTACTTGCTCAGGTCCATGAATTTTAGTTTGTAGCCGGCATTCTAGGGAGTGTTTGAAGAAGGCGTTGCTTTCTTCTTTTCTATGTCGTAGGTGTGCTCATAATCTTTCTAAATTCTCGGTTTTACCCGTAAAATCTTCCACAAGTGATACAACCTAAATAAATCACTCCTTTTGTGCCACATGAGAAGTACCTGGGAGAACGTAATTTGATGTGGCCTTTAAATAAATGTCGAACTGTTAATAATTAGGGCACATTACAGGCACCACACTTATAGGTGCCATTTTGTGATGTTCTCAGATGACATTGATCTTCTCTCAAATATGTCTTTTAATTTTCTCTTTTTCTCAAATTTTGTTTGTTGAATGATGGTTTTAAAGTCATCATTGCTTGCTAAAACAAACCAATATTTTGATATAATATTCTCTATTTGGGAAGAGTTGTCTGAAAAAGTGTATGTGAACTAATCACGTTCTCATCAAAACTGTCCATCTGTGTTTGAGATACATGATTCCTGGCCAAGGGATTACCTAATAAAGGTGTGTATAAAGAGTCTCTTTTAGCTACTACCTCCTCAGTAATGTTTATGAGTAAATTGTCTGGATATCCCTTTCAGAGAACATTTGTGTAATCTTTTGATTTCAGTTGTAAAATCTATCAAGTTACTACACATTCTAGAGGCTCTTATTAATTGCCCCTTGACTATTCCTTTCTTTTGATGGAATGGGTGTTGACTATTGTGTAACAGAATTTGAAAAGAGGGTTTATACACCTTAGAATGCAATTCTGAGCTTTGAAGGTCCTATATTGTAACATCAAAGTGTAATTCATTGTTACTGATGTTAGTGAAATTAAAACTCAGTAGTTGTGTTTATGTATTCCAAAAAGGAATTAAGCTGATCCTCTGTGCCTTCCCAAATAATGCAGATGTCATCCAGGTCATTATTGCAGATACCTGGATGACATCTGCATTATTTGGGAAGGCACAGAGGATCAGCTTAATTCCTTTTTGGAATACATAAACACAACTACTGAGTTTTTGAATTGCACTTATAACATCAGTAACAATGAATTACACTATTCGGATGTTACAATATATAGGGACCTTCAAAGCTCAGAATTGCATTCTAAGGTGTATAGAAAACCCTCTTTTTCAAATTCTTTGTTACACTACAATAATCAACACCCATTCCATCAAAAGAAAGGAATAGTCAAGGGGCAATTAATAAGAGCCTCTAGAATGTGTAGTAACTTGATAGATTTCACAACTGAAATCAAAAGATTACACAAAATGTTCTCTGAAAGGGGATATCCAGACAATTTACTCATAAACATTACTGAGGAGGTAGTAGCTAAAAGAGACTCTTTATACACACCTTTATTAGGTAATCCCTTGGCCTGGAATCATGTATCTCAAACACAGATGGACAGTTTTGATGAGAACGTGATTAGTTTCACATACACTTTTTCAGACAACTCTTCCCAAATAGAGAATATTATATCAAAATATTGGTTTGTTTTAGCAAGCAATGATGACTTTAAAACCATCATTGCCAACAAACCAAAATTTGTGAGAAAAAGAGGGCAAAATTTAAAAGACATATTTGAGAGAAGATCAATGTCATCTAGGAGAGAACAACATCACAAAAATGGCACCTATAAGTGTGGTGCCTGTAAGCAATGTGCCCTAATTATTAACAGTTCGCACATTTATTTAAAGGCCCGTCACATCAAATTACGTTCTCCCAGGTACTTCTCATGTGGCACAAAAGGAGTGATTTATTTAGGGTTGTGTATCACTTGTGGAAGATTTTACGTAGGTAAAACCGAACGAGAATTTAGAAAAAGATTATACGAGCACACCTACGACATAGAAAAGAAGAAAGAAAGCAACGCCTTCTTCAAACACTCCCTAGAATGCCCGGGCTACAAACTAAAATTCATGGACCTTGAGCAAGTAAACCCTAATGTTAGAAGGGGGGACTGGGAATCTACACTAGAGTACAGAGAGCTGATTTGGCAGCTAAAACTTGATGCAGGTAAAGTCCCAGGTCTTAATGGTACTTTAAGTATTGGTTCTGTTTTAAAGCTCAGGAGGGCTAGGTTATAATTAAATTAAACTTTTTTGCATTCATTAATACAACATTCATTACACGCAATACATATTATTTATTTTGTATTTTTTATTTTCATAGTTTTTATTGTTTAATTGTACATACTCGAAGGACTAAGTATAGGTAAATCATTAGACATGATGGTTACTTATACCTCCGTGTAAGGGTATATAAACACTGTACTTTAAGTAATGGCTCTGGTTCAAAGTTTAGCAGGGCCAAGTCACAATGGTAGTAACTTTTTATGCATTTCATCAATACAATATTTACCATTTACTATTTCACATTGGTTAATTGTACATATTCAAAAGAAAAAACACATCTGATTCATTAGTCATTGTGGTGATTTGCACCTCCGTGTTAGGGCACGTAAAAACATTTAAAATTATTTATAAAGTGGCATTATAAAGCACCATGCACTTTATGAAACAGACAAAAGAAAAGAAAAAAACTTTTTTATGTAATCATTTTTTATGGTATCAGGTTTGCAATCATTTTAATTTTGTTATCAATGGTTTTTAAATAATGCTTTGACTAATGTTGTTTTAATTAGAAATGCTGCTCAAATGTGCATTTATTTCAATTTAGCATGTAATCAATTTACGAGCTATTTAAGCAATCGCTTAAGGCTCCACTGTGTTCTGACTTGATAAAGCCTGGAAGGTATCCGGGCGAAAGCGCTTGTCTTGGATTTATTTCGCTGGTCTTTTTATTTTTAATAAAACGCTTGACACTTTGCCTGTTGGATTATTGCTTCTGCTGGTGGACTTGGTATATTTATTTACTGGTTTGATTCTTCGTTTTGAGCTTGTTTGTATGCAAACTGTCCCATGGCGACCCTGCAGGCACAGCATAATGCCTGTTAGGTTCAGACACAAAGCAGTTGGGCAGTAAGAACACAACCTGATGTCCAACACTCAACTGTACATGTGATATATAGATTGCATCCACACACAAACACAAATGTGGTCGTCCACAAATCCCAACATAAGGAAAGGTCACACTGGGCATGCTCGCACACTTAGATAAATGAGATGTGGCAGTCACGAAGCCATACAAACTGTGAACTGGACATGCTCACACACTTAGACCATGTCACAGTTCAGCAGTTACACACACATATCTGGCATTTCTATGTGTTAACACAGGAACCTCCCACAATACAGACATCTGCCCAGTGCACACAGTGAAGTTACAACAGAGACATAAGTAAAGTACTGGATCCCACTCATATGCAAACATCTCCCACAGTACACACATTGTTTATAGAGATAGGGAAGGCTATGGCAATAAAGACCCACAAACAGTATATGATCAACAGATACTTGCATCTGACAGGTAAACATATGGCCATAGAGTGCAATACCTGACTGTTGTCCCTAGGGAATACAGAAGGCTATCCACAGTGTATTTGGCATCTGCCTCCACAGTACAGTAGGCCACTGTGCCTGTGCAAAGTTAATGCACAGATATACTCTCCCCTGTAGTGATGGATAGTCACAGATGTACATACCTCTTCATCCATAATGATGTCAGCACACTATACATATGTCAGGAGCAGAAATTATACCTAGTAATGTGAATAGCGCGCTCCGCTACTGCGTCTTTAACAAGTGTCATAACATAGTTAGGTAGGGGTTTGAATCCTGCAAGTGCTCAGTGTGTGGGGGAGTAGTGTGTGCAATTCCATGTGTATGAGAAATGTTCCTTTTGGCAACTATTAAAACACAACACATGCTGCATATTCCACTGTCTAAACACTGATGATGTCATCACCCTATAAGTACAGCAGGAGAAAGCACTTCCCCCAGTAATGCAAATAGCGTGCTTTGCTAATGCGTCTCTCACAAGTGTCATAAAATAGTTAAGTAGAGATTTGAATCCTGCAAGTGCCCAATGTGTGTGGGGGAGTAGTGTGTGCAATTCCATGTGTATGAGAAATGTCCCTTTTGGCAACTAGTACTACACAACACATGCTGCATATTCCACTGTCTAAACACTGATGATGTCAGCACCCTATAAGTACAGCAGGAGAAAGCAATCCCCCCCAGTAATGCAAATAGAGTGCTCTACTATTGCATCTCTCACAAGTGTCATAACATAGTTAGGTAGGGGTTTGAATCCTACAAATGTCATGTGTATTTTTGTCACACAGTTTGTCCATGTGTGTGGGGTGTTGTTCCCAATATTGCATGACATACATTATATTAGTAATGTCAATGCACACATGATGTATGTGTGTGCCACCTACACATATGTACCTGTGAACTGCAAGAGTTCCCATGCCAGAAGCCTGCCTCATGTGAATACATGGAATATGCATCAGACAACTGTATGACTGCGGTGTTCTGTGCAGGGGCTGCATGTGGTATGTGAATATACAGTGTGGGTTGTAGATGGTGTCATCCCACCAGCGAGGGATACATGATTGGTGTGGAGCATATAGTCCACATGTTGGTGATGAGCAAGTGCAGCATGTTGTCACCACTTGTGGGAGTGGTAACAGGTTGTTCCATAGCAATGCAGGAAATGAATGATAGGAACCCATCAGATAGGGTCTTGCAGCTAGAATAATGCTCACACTGCATGTTAGGGTAGTCACAGTACAACCATATAATGGTGTGTGTAGAGACCGTCATATTCCCAGTGTTGTCAGGAAGGGCATGTGGGTTTCCTGGGTATGGGAGTGTGGTGTGCGCCAGGCTATGAACCTGAAGGCAGTCTAACCCACTGTGTGTTGCACATGGATAGGCTCTGATGCTTTGTGCAGTGCCACCAACCTGGGGGGTGTGTGTATCTGAGGTGCCTTTGGATACATCCTCCCTGTTCTGGTTTGGTGCATGTGTAGGGGATGAGAAGCATGGTATCAGGAATGACCTGGCACTGATGGTGTGCACCTGGGAGCCTTGTACCAGGAGTCTGTTACTGCACGGATATTGCTGTACCCCATGCTAAGTACAGTTTCCACTGCATGCATCTTGAGGTTTACACTGCTGCTGTTGAGTAGCATTGCTATTAGTGTCCCGTCCCATGTGATACCTGTGTAGGTGGCTATGTAATGTCAGCCTTGCATACAAAGGCTCTATGTGTGTAGCAACAGCCTCTGCCAATATACAATGGCCCATGGGTGACAGGTGCAAGCTGTTCCAAGCAAAGCAATGTGGCATGTCCAGCATTTAATCCCACACTGACAGGCATTGGATCCCCTTTGAATGTTACTGAAAGATACGTTAAGTGCAGAAACTGATGATCCTGTCTACATATTGTGGCAGCATTCATGGTGAGGGTGAGATGCTACTCAAGGCCAGGGTCATACCAGCCTGTGCCACAAGCTCAGAGAGCCCCTCTATGTCCCCCAACATGTAATCCAGGGAGGTGCGTCAGAGGTCATACACAATGGCACAGACAATGACTGAGTCATACTTCTACATGCCTTGGAGTGACCGGTATGCTTGTGTTATGTGGTGGATCATAGTGCCCGACGGGCAGCTCAGCGTGACCGTCACCTTGTTCTGCCTGGGAGCAGGACCTCAGTGTATGTGACAATAGAGGTACCTCATACAACTGTTGCAGGTGTGTTGTCTAGCCGTATGTCCTGTGACTGTTTGGCACACAGGCTTTGTGAGCTATGTGTTGCATGTGCTCTGCTCTGGCTTAACGTTTGCTTGTGTGTTTGCTTTGCAGGTGTCAGCTGCTCAGGCAGGATGCTATTCTGAGAGCCCAATAATGTACCTGTGTGTTTCTGTGTTTGGATTGTGGTCGTGGCAGGTCTATGAGAGACTGGTACTGTATTCACTGTAGTATCCCACTCCACCTGACAGGGAATGCCAGTGCTGTGTAAACAGAGCTTAGCCCCCAGTTTGGCTATGTGGTTGCATCTCTCACATGTGTTGTACATGTATGGGAAGGGGAGAGGGTTGTCTGTGTACATGAGGCAGCTGTAACAGTGCCACATGACTCACAGATTCACCAACTGGACCTGAGAGTAGATCGACAGGTGACCTATGCACATGCTACCATAGCATTGTGACTCCCATACTAAGTAACGACACATAGGGCCAATGGGGAACAAGGTACTCAAGGTGACTATATGAGGGTGTAGTGCTCCTGATTTGTTAGTGCTAGCATATATGAATGCTGTCTTGAGCAAATGTGAGGTAAGTCATATGCAATGTGTTACATGCAAGCTACATGCAAACAGGACAAACAGTGACGTTCTGTCAAGTGACACATGGTCATCAGTACAGTAAGCAACACAGATGTCACTAGGGATCCACAGAGGCACTGTATATCTGCACTGCAGGTGGAATCAGTGTTTCAGGAACATAACAGGCAAACATGCATACAAACAAAGCTACAGTCAGCAGGCCTGTATGTAGACTATGTTACAACAAACAAGGTGTACGACTTCCAGTAGGTAACAGTGCATATACGCAGGCACTATAAGCTAGTACCCAGACATTCACAGGTCAGACAGGCTGGGTCCAGCCGCACCACACACAAGTGTATAGACCACGTACCTTCGTAATGTTGAATAACTGGCCTGATACCCAAGTGCTCATACCTGTAATAATACACATGTCAAATAACAGACACTGAGCCCTCACTCAGCAGTTCCAGACTTAGTATGATGCATGCTACCTGTCCTGGCACCACAGTATCCTTGACATGTATGGACACTCTCCCTCCTGTCATAGTTAGTTCTGTGTTTTGGTGCTGTCATGCATGGTATGAGGTGTGACCTTGTAGTGCCAGTGTGCTCTTGTGAGCCTTGCACCTGTTGTGTAGTACTGCACAGATATCAACATCCTGAAACATCTGCATTGCAGAATCGTGTGTGGACAGCATGCAACTCGCAGTTGACATGGCCATCATTGAGTATCAATATGTACATTGTTGTATCCCCTGTGCTACCTATGTAGGTGGCCATCCCTTCACAGCCTCACCACCAGTATACAAAGATGTGCAGACAGAACACTGTGGTAATTACTATGGGTGTACAAAACAATACAATGACATTCATACTGTAACTGCATCAGGCATGCAGGTATATACCCACAATGCTATCATTACACTGTACTGTTGTCAACATCATACTATTACAATGCGTCTATGTACTCACCCTGTGCATCAGCACCATGTTAACCTGTTTCTGCACCGATTTTACAGATTGCAGGAGGTGGCACAGTTTCATCATATGCACAGGGTGTGTACCTGGTATGCCTGAGTCTGCCACTGATACAACCAATTGACATGTCTGTGTGTGTGTGTTGGTGAGGGACAGCAGTACAGGATGGGGCAATGTTGATGCAGTGTGTGCGTGTATGTGATAGCCCTAGGTGTTATCACTTTGCATGTGTGTATGAATACACACAGTCCCACCTCATGGCTGCCATATACAGGTGTTTCTGGACAGCCACAGACTGTACCTGCCAGGTCATACAGATCACTGTCTTTGGCCATGGACATGGTACCTGTGCCTGGCAGGGGTGCTACGGACTGTATCAGGTAGTAAGCCAGACTGGGTACTGTCATCAGAAGCAGGTGTTTGTTGACTGGAGACAGGTCCCTGTTGGGACTGTCTAGCGCCACGTGCACTTGGTCTCCTGGGGCAGTCTGATGACAGCACAGACCAAGCATTGCTGGGGCTGCTGCTGGCACTATGTGAACGGCCGCGGCCCTGTTGTCATCCGCGATGGCTGCCAGCTGCTGTTGTTGCTGGCATACGGCCACGTCGATGCCTCAACCATCCACCATTGCCCTGGCTCATGGACATATAGTTGTGGAACAGATTTAATGTGTCCCCCCAATGTCTGTCAATGACCTCGGTGAAGTTGCGGATGGCAGCCGCAACATCACGCATACTGTCACTCATGGCTGTGCTACATGCTCTCAGCTCCCTCAGACCCTGTCTGGTGTACCGTTCTATACGTGACTGTGCCTGCATTACAGCCCAAAACATAGCTGGGGTTGAAAGACCTCTGTGGGCACGTCTGACAGGGGTGGTGCGCCCATGGATGCTCCTACGAGAACCCATGGATGTCTGCCTGTGTGGTACTGTGTCAGGACCCTGGCCATGGCTGCAGTGTGGGGATGCATGTGCCACCAGTACCACATTACCCTGGTCAATGCCCACTGTATCCTATCCATCACCTAGGGACATTGGTGACAAAGGATGTATTGGCAGGATGACTGTGCGCATTGATGGGGTCGACAGCTGTGTACAGTCAATTGGCTGACCAATGACGGACCCTGGCACACCTACCTGTGCCATTACACAGGTATCATCATTATCACTATCCACAGCAGCTGATTCAGGTTCCCTGCTGCACGACACCAGAGCAGCACCAGAACATGTGGGAGTAAGACAGGAAACACAGTTTACAATGTGTACACAATGCCACCACTGATGCACACATGCACACATGGGCACATGCACACATGCACACATGGGCACATGGGCACATGCACACATGCACACATGCACACATGCGCACATGCACACTTGCACACATGCACACATGCACACATGGGCACATGCACACATGCGCACATGCATGCATGCACACATGCACACATGGGCACATGCAGAAATGCACACATGCACACACCTCAGTATATGAGATATCAACCCACAGACACAAACACACCTGCAATCAAACACATAGCACTACTGCTTCATAGGTTCATAGGTTCATAGGTTCATACTAGGCTATCTGCCCGAGGGCATTTACAAGCCTAGCCCATAGTTTTGTGGCTTACGCCACCCCTTTAGTATGGGGAACTATACCCATTATTTTGCTGTGCCTCTGTTGAGCAGTGACACTGAGGTAATCCCTGGGGTATATCTGCGATCTCCCATCCATTGGTCAAGATTTCTCTTGAACAAGGCCAGCGAGGTGCTCTGCCTCACATATACCGGGATTTTATTCCACAGCATAGGGAGTCTTTGGGTGATGAATCTATCCCTCCAGCACGTCCTATTAATAGCCGTGTCGAGGTTTAAGTCTCCGCCTTGTGGCTCTGACGGATCTAGATTTTTGAGGTGAAGCATATTCATCAAATCTGGGTTTGACATGGCCTTGTATGTTAGGCAAAGGTCACCTCTGAGCAAGCGGTAGCGACTGAATAGAGCTGGAGTTCTTTCAGTCGGGCAGCATAGGACAGATGTTTGAGACCCTTTATCCTTTGGTGAGGAACTTTGTGGCCTCTCCAGCTGCTGCAAGTGTCGGGTCAGATACATTCGAATGGGGCATTGTACTCAATCATTGGTCTGATGAGTGATGAGTATAGGGAGACTATGACCTCCCTTGATCTAGATGAGAATCCCTTCATGATAAGGTGGGCAATGTAGAAGGTCTTCCTAACTACTTTAGCTACATGGGTGTTGAATGACAGACTACTATCAACCTGGGTCCCCAGGTCCCTGATAACTTCTTCTGTACTCAGTGGATTGCCACCTATTTGGTAGCTAGGGCTAACCTTGTTTTTCCCGAAGGGTATGACTATGCATTTTTTGGCATTTAACTTTAGGCCATGGCTCTGGCACCAGTTATCCATTTCTGTGAGACCCTTCTGAAGGATATCTGTGTCAGATGTGTTTTCTACTATGGCGCCCAGTTTGCAGTCATCTGCAAACTTTGTCAGCCATAACCCTCCTGTGTTTGCTTGTACCTATTATTACTATTAGTATACAGAGTATTGAAGGTAATGGTATTACACACTCACCAGCATGGATAGGCTGCCTTGCTGTTACACCAGAGGGACCTGCAGAATAAGAGACATTTATCGTCAGTGGGCACAACTGTGCCATTGTTACTGTGGTAATGATACAGTTCAGTAGTGCAACAGTTAGCTTCCACAGGTGTACTGCAGATATTGAGGATATCACTAATGCACAATAATTACCAAGATTACAGCTACAAAATGAGGACACACCTCACATATGCATAACCTAACAGTGTACAGAATGGTCAACTATACACATGGCATGTTACCTGCACGCTCTATGTCCTGCTGCTGTGTGGCTCCAGCCTCCATCATTACATATGTATGCTGTTGTTGTTGCTGCTGTGCTGGAGCCACAACACTCAGGAGTAGTCCCTCCAGTCTGGTGAGAGGGGGATGTCTAGCCACCCCATCACCTGTGGCAAGCTGCTGCCCGTGGATATCTGACGCACGCTGATGGACATTTCTAATTAAATCACTGCAGTGATGGCGTACCTGCTCATATGTTCGGTTATGTGTGCCTATGTCATTTACCCGATGGACCAGGTCTTGCCACAGTGCAGCCCTCTCCTGCTGGTTCTGGCTGGTGCGGGAAAAAGAGTACAGCAAAATCCCGCACCAGGCTCTGGTGTATCTCCTCCTCCTCTGCAGCAGAGTAGACAGGGTTCCGCTGGTGAACCATGGCCCTGAAAAGGAGAAGGAAAATATGTCAGCAATATCTGTCAGCAAACTATAGCACACATAACACATATAATACTCGACTGCAGTGATATAACTTAAGCACCATATATAGCATCTGTCTGTCTATTGGGGGATACACATGTACATGACCGGATAGTGCTCATCTGACAACTGTGCAACAGTACCTGGCACACTCCATATGACAGACTAGTATACTGCAGCAGTCAACACCCTGTTTCAGGTACAATACACAACCTCACACTGGGGGTTTGTATCAAGATACTGTATGGGGAACATTATCAGTCCATGCACTGCACACAATGCACATTACATATTTCACTGATATTGCACCCTACTCTTACTTGCCATAACCCTACCTACACAACAGTAACATACAGGGTAACACAGCACAACATATGGCAATGTAGTATGTGTTGATCACAATACCTCACACACCTGTCACTGGCCTCACACCAAGGACACACACTACCATGACAGACAGACAGTCATGGTGAGCAATCACACTAGTACACAACATGCACCCAGTCACCAGCACACTCATTCCACCTCACATATTCTGTTTGCAATGTGTTCATGGGTGTGCATTGTGTCCTAGGTAGGTAGTGTGCTTTTGGCCCTGGGCCTACAGCAGCATACTGTTATGCTACCCTGCCCCTTGTGACACATGTGTTAAGATCGTACCTGCTCCTTACAAACAGTTAAACAGGGTGACTCATATGGCATATTACCTATCTGCATAACATTCAGCAGGGGTATGTCTGACATCTACTCATGGGGAGCCTTGCTTCTTAATTCTGTGTGGTCTACTACAGGGTATGTCATATCTGTGGGTAGGGTCCTGTACCTCGACCATGTGCTGTATACTGCAGTGACAAGGACGACATACATAGGTAATTTGTGTTGTGGATGTTGGAGGTGTTACCATGGTTGTTAGACAACTGTCATGGGTGTGACCGAACTATGTATATCCAGCAGTGGTAACCTCTATGTAGATAGTCTGTGTGCGCTCTGTGGTGTTTGAGTGCATTGACACAGTTACTTGCATATGTCTGTGTCCTTCTCCATATCTGTAGCTGTCATGGGAGGTACATACCGTGTAGGACATTGTGGGGTGTGGAGGGGTACAGTGACCTACATGTTCATAGCTGACACACCATGTCCACTGACACATTCCATGTACAGGTTTTACAGGACTAGTGTGCCACTGTGTATATTGATGTGGATCCTATTGTACACTTGTTGCCCCTGTTCCCCCCTGACACATGCAGTGGTGGGCAGGCATGTACATATGTGGTGGTTACTGGTGTCAGTGTTATTGAATGGGGTATGGTACTCCAGTATCCACACTGGTGTTCACTCCATGCCTGTGACACCAGGCACCTGTTGCAAGACATCTGCACACATGTGCCTCACACAGTCTATATATGTATATATATATGTATATATATATATATATATATATATATTGATATATTTATATCTGTATATGGATATATATCTGTTTGTATATATGTATATAAAATATGTATATATAGATGTAGATATATACATATAGATGTGGGGAGAGAGGGGGAGAGAATGAGAGAGAGACACAGGGTGAGTGAGAGTGTGAGGGGATGGGACAGAGAGAGAGAGAGATAGTCATATACAGACATATCTGTTGTCAGTCAGATCTATCTGTATATGTATAGGTCTCTACAGATATCTATATATGTATGTGTGTATTACATATATCTGTACATACATATTCTACCAATCTCGATGTCTGTGCAGTAAGTGAGAACCTGGTTCAAGGATCCTGAGAGCACACCAGCAGTACCAGGTTATACCCCGTATCATGCATTTTGGCCCCAGGACTCAGGACAAAACAAAAAGGGAGGGGGTGTGTCCATATTCATGGAGGACACATACACCTCCAGGTTAGTGGCAACACATGAAGCATCACAGACCATCCAGGTGCAGATAACCGTAGGCAAACCTGCTATACAACTGGTAGCATGTTACAGACCACCCTCCCAATCTCAGGGACCACAGTCAGCCTTCCTGTAGACATTGGAGGATATGACTGTCCCACCACACACCATCATATTGGGATACTGCGACTACCCTAACATACACTGGGTGCATTATTCTACCCCAAACACCCTAGCCCAAAGGTTCCCAGAATTCACTATGTCAAATGCTATGGAACAGCTAGTCACCTCTCCCACAACAGGAGATAATATACTAGACCTGATCATCACAAACATGGGGACAATGTGCTACACACTGGAAGTATACCCCTCACTAGTCACATCTGACCACAGACTAATCCCCCTGGATATACATATCCCACCTCCTCCACAATGCAAAAGACTACAGTGGGAAACCTCTCACATGACGACTTTACACTGCTTATACCTGAGTTGGTATCCTTAATGCCCACTGGGCCAGTGTAAACCACTTCCCACAATGCAGACACCTTCACATATGCTTTTACAGACATCTCCAAGAATGCATGGATCATGCAATCACAAATGAAACCATGACCCTCTCCACCAAGGGCAGGTGTCCTCTCTGGTGGACCCCAGCATTGAACAAATTGTATAACAACAGAAGGTAGCTACTGCACGGCAGTGCATACTTCCATAGAGCTACGGCATCTCTGATCAGCAGTAGTAGAAAGATACGTTTTGTCGTACAAACATGCAAGGCCAACAATGATAGGGACATTGCTATGGTCACTACAGATAACCACAAGGACTTCCTCTGCTATGTTATACACCTGGGTGGGAACCCTCAGTTGTGTTCACAGTTAGTTCCCAGTGACAAACGCTACACTGAACAGATAATGCCAATATTCTGGCAGACAGGTTCAGTGCAGGTTTCTCCCCTCCCTCACCCACACATGTGGAATTACTTATCCCAACTGACTGTAACCACCCTGTCATCTCACATGTCCCACTGGGAACCACCCTCAGCAGAGCTGTAAATACAGCATCAATGGGACCCAACGGTATTGCAGGTTGTATGCTACGTGAACTGCAAGAGGAGCTACACATGCACATTACATGCTATTCAGCCGTAGCCTTACTACAGCATATGTACCCGGACACTGGCATACAGCAACAGTAGTACCACTCTGCACAAGAGGCACCTCTACAGACCCTGGTAACTACCGCCCCTTAAGCTTAACCAGCCTGGTCTGCAACACTATGGAAAGGATCATTATGGTACCCATACACAGAGACATTGGGGACTTAGACACTTGATCCCACCCGGTTTGGCTTTGTAGAGGGCAGATCCTGCATTATGAACCTGGTTGACCTTTTCAAATCAGTCACTAGAGCCATTGATGAGGGCACAGTGGTCCATACAGCCTACCTGGACTTGCCTACGGCTTTCGACACAATACCGCACTCTGGCATCATAGACATGATCAACAGCTGAAATGTAAATCCATATGTCACATGATGGGTTGCGAAGTGGCTAACGGATAGAAACCCTACAGTCAAACTCACTGGTGCCATTTAAGACTCAGAGCCAATCACATGTGGTGTCCCACAGGGCTCTGTCCTGGGACTGCTCATGTTCGGCATATCATTCTCAGATGTGGAAGCAGACATGGGAGGGTAGTGACTGACAATGTTCAAAGATGACTGCATACTAGGTGCCATAGGCGATACACCTGCTGACACATACATCCTACTGACAGACCTCATGGACACCAACAACTGGTGCAGAAGTCATGGCCTTACACTGCATGCCACGTAATGTATACTCATACCCTTTTGGACGGACAAGGTACCTACATATCATCACATAGACAATAACCCACTGAGTACAGACAAAGTAATCAGAGAGCTGGTGACACTGTTCAATGCTGACCTCTCATTTGACACCCACATTGCCAAAGTGGTTGGATGGACTTCCTACCTTGCCCACCTTATCATGAAGGGATTCACATCCACATCAAAGGGGTCATTGTACCCCTATACTCCTCCCTTATCAGGCCCATGGCTGTGTACTATGCCCCATTTGGTATGTACCTCACCTGGCACTTGCAACAGCTAGGGGGACCCCATAAGTACATGACCAGGAGGATCAAGGGTCTGCATCAACTGTCATATGCTGCCAGACTAGTGTAACTCATGCTCTATTCCATAGCATAATGCCTACATAGGGGTGATCTGTGCCTGATGTAGTAGGCCATGTCCAATCTGGTATTGATGGACATGTTCCACCTCATACAATCCAAATCCATCAGATGCACGACAGCTACAGATTTAAACCTCAGCACACATATGAATAGGACATACTGTAGGGACAGATCCATCACTAAGAGGCTTCCCATACTGTGGAACAGTATCCCAGTTCATGTTAGGCAGAGACCCTCACTGACTCTATTCATGTGCATTCTTGACAAGTGGATGGGAGATCATAGCTTTACAGCAGGGGTCTTCTCTGTGTCACTACTAGACAGAGGCACAGTAAACTAATGCTATTATGTAGGGGGGGGTCTTCACTGTGTCACTACTATACAGAGGTGCAAGTTTCTAAATCTGTTCTATACACTGTCTGCAGATAGCCTAGTACTAAACTATGACACTGTGAAACTATATATGTATGTATTTCTACATCCCTCTCTATCTATGTATACACATATGCATATTATATATATGTATATATACATACATATCACGATATACATACGTATACACATGTTTTATATATATATATATATATATATATATATATATATATATATATATATATATATATATATACTCCTTTTTAGTTCCACATATGTATACACACAGTAACGTACTGCTGAACATCCATTACTGTACAACCTACTTGTACATTGCACTACAACCTACATTGCTATGTGCACATAGCTACCGTCACATACATATGCATGTGGAGCCTTCAGTGACAGTTTCAGTATGTCCCTGGCCCTATGCACATCTTCATATACATAGATACAGACCAATAACACATCTGGAGGGTTCACAGTATGTAGAGTATTATAGTAGTACTTTACATTACCTGTGTTTGTTGCAGCTGTTTGTGTAGGCTTGCAGTTGCTTGGCCTGCTGTCAGCCTCTTTGCTTTGTTGTTTCAGGTTTTTTTTTATTTTCTTTCTCTTTCTTTCTTTCTTTCTTTCTCTCTTTATTTTATTTTTTTTTTGTTTCTCTCTCTCTCTCTCTCTCTATCTCTCTACCTCTCTCTCTCTACCTCCAGTGGGTGCAATGACAGTATTGCATGTGTGGACTGGGAGTACAGGATGCTTTTGTAGGTATCTGCACATGTCCGTGTGATGGCCTCTGCACCAATCATTAGCCAGCATTTACTAATTGCATGCAGCCTGTTGTGTAGTGATTGCAGTTCTCACTGTGATTACTGGACTGTGCTATAAAAAGGTCTGTTAGGTAGGTGTAGCCCTTTCAGATTATCAGGGTGGGGACCATGCTGGTTTGCTGTGGACACTGTTCTGTGAGTGTAAGGGTTGGTATGTCTCTCATATTTCAGGCTGTGTTGTAGACACTGCAATGCATGTTGTTCTGTAAGCTGAGTATTCCTTCCTCCAGTGTCCTGTTCTCAGTGTGTATGTAAACTGACACCTACGACTAGTAATACTGTGTATATGGGTGTGTGTGCTTTCCTGTGGGGATTGTGGTGTGACTGGTATATAGCAGTGGCTCTTGCAATCTGTTGCTATGGCTTCAATATTTGGCTTTTACATTCACTCCTTGTATGCCTGCTAGGTGTCTTTCCTGTAATGTGTTGCTATGGCTTTCCTATTTTCCATTTACATTCACAGCTTGTAATGCTTGCTAAATCTGTTTAGGCAGCAATTCCCTATGTGTTTGTTGTGGTAGGGTGTTACTGCATGCAGTGCGGTCTGGCCATGGTGTGGCCCTTGACACTTACAGGGGTATTTGATCATGCTGCTGAGCAGGCCTCAGATACTCTCCAGTGCATATTTTATCAGCCTCATGGAATGGTACATAGCAATGGGTTACTCCAATGACATATTCTGATACTCTGCAGTTGTGACTGTGGGTTATTTCAAGCATATGTATTAGTACACCATTTTATGCCGTGCAGGTGGTGCATACCTTCAGTCAGTCATAGTTACCATTGCATGTGTAGTTACACCTTTCTGCCTACTGTTAGTACATTTGACAGGGTGTCAGTGGGGCACAGTTGACATTTGTTTTCACATCAGGGACATCCCTGTAACTCAGTCACAGTTGCTATGTCTGATCTCTTAACTATTCAACTATGGCAGTGTTTACCCTGCTCTGAGTATGTGTGTGGCTTTCCAGATGCTACTGTGACATTATTACCTAGTAGCTACCAACTAGCATGACTGTTTCTCAGCACACAGTACTATTTTATAAATCTACTAGATTTGACAGTAAATATACATGACATGCTTTGTGTACTAGACTTGCTATATTCCCTTTACATTAATTCCTACTATTTTATGATATATTTGTTTCAGCACAATGTTCTTGTACAGCAGTCATGGCTTAGTGGTAAGTCATGCAGACTAGTGTTTCCAAGGTCCTGGGTTCGAGACTGAAGGAGGTATTTTATTTTGCTGCTGAGAAAACTACAGGCCTTTTCATTCAGAGTGACTAAGGCACTTTGAAGCAGTTGTAAGCGGGTTAGCACTGGTTTGCGCGGAGCTCACGCATGCGCACTGGCGCTTAGCTTCGCGCACACCCGCTTACTGCTGCTTAAAAGTGCTTACTCTCGTGCACACAAGCGCTATTTTCTTTTAAAGAAAAGAAAATGGGGAGATAGGAAAGTGGTGAAAAAGGGGGCACAAAGAGGGTAGGACAGTAGGAAAACAAGCTCGGGTTTTGCAGGAGGGATGTAGGAAAGGCCCATAGCTGCCCATTTCTTTGTCAGCAACAGCTGTGCATATGTTTGTAATTTGGTGTGAAATGTGAAACCTTCCACCCCTGAGTGAGGTGTGAGGACAACAATAATATTTGTTGTACAGCCAATTGTAATTTCCAGTTTACATGTCCAGCAGACATGTCTGCGAAATGGGCAGCTATGTATGGGGCGTAATTTTTTTGTGGGTACAGAGTGCTCTTTTTTTTTTTTTTTCAGGTGAGAGTGGTATGTCAGGTGCAGGAAGTCGGTATAGCTGGGGAGGTAGGTAAGGCAGGTTAACAGACAAGACAAACAAGATGCATACAGGGCTGGTGTATGACACATGTGGGGGGGTTACACAATTGACGGGGATGGATGTTTGGATATCTCGAGCCCATGAGCCCACAGATGGCAACAGTGGAACTGAGATCCCCACCCATGGGCAGTTGCCACTGTGCCTTCACTGCCCATGACAGAGCTGTGCTGGGGGCTGTATAGGCCAGGCAGCAGGCACGCCCGTGAGTTGTGCCACCCGTGCCTCAAGCTGGCGTAGGGGCCCAAGCACAGTGTGCCAGATCTCCCTACGCACCACAGTCCGGACACTACAGACCGTGAGTGGATGTTCTCCTCCAGCCACACTTGCAGAGGGGGGACGAGCCCCATCCCCTGCAGCGCTTCCACCCGCAGGTGGCACAGGGCCACCGGAGGAGGGTCCAGCCTGGGCACTACTGCCAGGTGCACTCACCAGCTGAGGTGGAGAGGTGGGTCCGCTGGAACCCGCCTTCCCTGTCGTCCTATGTTTTGCATTATATTATGACAGTTTGGGTTAGTAACGTACAATACCATTCACAATTAGTTGTAACAGCATGCATTAGTATTCCCATTAACCAAACACCCATAAATTCAAGCCATTGAACAGCAAGCATAACACATGCATAATCTGAACAGCAATACACAATCCAACAACATGCAGGGTTGATTGATGGCAACAGGCCATCAGGTTTGGATGTATGAACAGGGCACATGCATCAACGTACATGCAAATATGTATGAACCAACAGGACAAATGTCCAGGGGTGTTAATTTTGAATGCACATACCAATTTCGCATGGAATGGATTATTTGTGGTTACAGAGTAGGGTGAAGAAATATTTCATTAACATCTTCAAATACCTATACATATGCTGTACATTTCTACTAGCTGCAGATATATACACACTACAGGTCTGACTACAGTTTTCTATGTGATAACTAATTCAGGTTGGTGATAGGAATGTTACTGCTACATCAATGTACATTTCATATTTATTCATACACATTCATATCTGTTTCTGTTCAGCTACATCATCCTGCTACATTTGCTTTATATGGCTATAGACAACTGTGGATGTTTGGTATTTCAGAAAACCATACTATCTGCATATTGCAAATTGAGAGCAACATATCCAGATTTTGGGACACACATTCCAGCTTCACTACTTTTTTCAACACATGTTGCTGTTTGGTTCTGCCTGTCACATTAATTTCATTCTGTACTGACTGCAGTATACTTTATTCAGTTGTTATTACTACTTTATTGGTGGATTCATACCTCTTTCTCACACTCTCTCACTTGTTTTATTTTTACAATTCAGGATGGTACTGAATTCTAGGCTTTATTGACATGTTTTACCTTTAGTTATAACAATCCTTTACAACAGTCTCACTTATGTCATGTTTCAGATTTTCAACAGGGATATATTTCACACATGTGTTTTACTCAGCTTCTGCAGCTGTACTTTTCAGCCCGCTGCAGGTTATGTATTATTATATTACAGGTGGGACATCTTTATTTCAGACTTGTTTCATTTTTATGTTTGGATTACAGGCTGCATCACACTTTTGTAATCAAGCAATACTTGCAAACTCTCTTACACTGTTACTTGCACATTTTATTAATAAGTGACTACACTGCACTCTTTTGCTAACTGTCATACTTATATATTTTTTTACAGTTACAGGGAGAGAATTACTGACCTGCCTGCTGGCGCAACCACACCAGCCTATCGGCATAGGCTCGATGGTTCATGGAACGGACAACTGCAGCTGTATTATGAATGAAGTAATATTGGAATACACATCTCCATAATATCAGCTAGTTTAATTTCTTACATAAATAATTACATGTAACTTACTCAGTAGTGTGGAGTTGGGCATTTGCCGGGCCTCCTGGATCCAACGGTTCAGTTGGTCCTGCTTCCATCTCTTCAGGTCCGCATGGTGGTGACGGACCTGTTCACCAGTCCTTGGTATTCCTGTGGCACTGGTGTGATCATGTGCCAACCGGTCCCACGCCTCAGCCCTATATGCTCCCCACAGGACCTGGCCCTGCATGAGTTGGGCCTCATGATCATGGACGAGGAGCCAAACCATATATTTGGACTCCTCAATGCCCCACCTCTGTGCTCGGAAGCAACTACCCTCACCTACACCTGACATTCTGCCTGCAAGTCGGTTCCACAATCAGTTATGCTGTGTATTCCCACCTATGGGGCTTATATATGCTGTTTTTCCCGCACTTATCTGTGATTGGCCATTTTGGAATTGTATCAGCTTCACAAAACCTGCTTTGTCATGCTCCTCTTTCTATTCATTCCTATATATATGCTATTACTGCAATTTTAAGTGCAGCTGTCATGGCTTAGTGGTTCAGTACTTTGACTATGGTGCATGGTATCCTGGGTTAGAACCTAACCATTGCTTTTATATTTTATGACTGTCTACACAGGCTAGGAGGTGTGTCTGTGTAAAGGCAGTTTTGATACAGCTTGCTCAACATTGCCCGTCGGTTAGCTTGTTGGCATGGTGCGCAGCGCCGCGCAAACGGGTTATGCCGGTTTACGCGTCGTTTGGCTGTCAGCACGCATGTTACGCTCAGCTCAGCTATGGCCACACAGTTTCAGTGTGTTAAAATGCTGCTCAACCCCGGGCACTCATTTTACACCTATTACACCACTGCTCACCTACGGGCACACATTTTACACCTGTTAAAACACTGCTCACCTACGGGCACTCATTTTACACCTGTTAAAACACTGCTCACCTACGGGCACTCATTTTACACCTGTTAAAACACTGCTCACCTACGGGCACTCATTTTACACCTGTTAAAACACTGCTCACCTACAAGCAGATATCCTCAACTTGTTAGACTGTAGCTCAGCTATAGGCACATCTGACATTTTTTTTTTTTATCTCACATTTCTTCAAAATACATGCCCATTTCATTACATTTTACGTAAAATATAATTTTATATGTGTACATATATGTCAGGGACTTGTTTCTTGCTTATTTCACTAAAAATAAAATTTGATGTTGTGAGGGCTCGAACCATGACTGCCTCCTCTTCAGCTGACGTCTCTACCACTACGCTATTGCTTCTTGTTGGCTTGCTTTGCATATTTAGTTCTTATATGCTTTTCCACTGACTGCTAACTGTGGCTAAGGGCCGGGCATGCCCGCGCAAACGAGCGCACTCACGGGCAAACATCTTTACAACTTATAAAAAAAATATAAGATGTTCATTTATACATTTTATGTTCATAGTCTGTGGGGGCATGTGTTGTGTTGTCTTTATTCACATTTACACGGACTCTGTTGTGGGGGTTTACTTTCGGGACTTTTACTCTTCTGGGGGCGTGTCCGTTTGCAGGGCTCACCCTACGGACATGCCCCCTAATGTCTTACACGGACCGCGTTAGCCTTACGTGTGATTCAGCATGCCCTCATGCATATGCATGGTATGCTGACGTCACACCGTTTAACTGCAGCCTCCGTGTAAGCCTTGTAACTCTTACACGGAGGCTTCGTGAATCCTGCCCAATATTCATTTCATCTTCATTTAGTCTGCCTTCAATGTCATTTAAAGAGTCTTTGATACCAGATATATGGGACTTCTGTTGATATAAAGCCTACTGGATTTGATCCATTTGTTTAGAACACTTTTCTTTGAAGCCATCAAATTAAGTATTCATTTTATTCACCTTCAAAGATAACTCCTAGATATTTGTAAGAAATGACTGAAACTCCTTTTTATATGCAGAGTCCTGCAAATTTGTCTTAAATTGACTCATTTTTAGACTGAATACATGAATGATTTTCTAAATAAAGTTTTGATAAGTAAATATTAGAAAATTAAAAAAAAATCTTTCATTTAATCCCAGAGAACACTTCAAGTTACTTAAATTCACTATTTGTAAACAATTAGAATTATTCAGAAAATTAGTTTCCTGTCAGAAATATATAAAGTAGCAGAACCAAGAAATTCTGCTATTAGTCAGCATCCTGACCACACCCTTAAGTAGCCTTGTTTCTGAGGTTCAGGATGACACATTCCATTACATAAAGGAATATGCTGGTAAGGATAACTTGTCTATAATTTCTAGGGATGGTGGTGAGCCTAACCTCAAATAAGCATACCACTACTGCTCTTTTCAAGGCCTCAGGCATGAATCCAGTGGAGAGACTAACACTGAAACATTTAGAAGGAGGTCAGTGAAGCTGACATATTAACAAAGAAGATGTCTGGCACATTATCTGGAGCCACAGACAGTGTTCTTCATTTTGAGACTGCCTTTGGAGTTTGCATGAATATGATTTTTCCTGGGAGATACAGATATCATGATATTAGTGGTAAACAGTGAGGGAACAGTGAGAAATTTGACCTAAATTTATCAGCAAGTACATTTGAAATGTCCTCACAGTATGAGTGAGTGGGACTGTTTGTATCAATATGTTGCAAAGTTGAGTGCTATTCCTAAGGATTCTAGCATTATTAAAAGGCTTTACAGTTGTTTTATATGGCATCTCTTGATTCATATCTTATGTTGTAAAGTTTTTGTTGTATGTCTGACTTCTTTATTTCTCCTTTTAAGATCTCTTATGAAATTTCAAGAGTGATTTTTTTTAAAAGGGCTCAGAGTTTTTTCCTTTTCCTGAATAGTTTAGGCTAGGGTTCTGCCATAGGTGTTTATTTCTAAACTCAGAATTAATTGTATGTTTGTTGAACTGGAAAAGAGTTTCACTGAGGGAGCTGAGACAGAAACATGATTTGCTAGTATATTAGCAGTGCTAGTTAAGGGTTCTGTAAGAGTTTGGGGCTTTTAAAGCTGTATGAGATCATTAACTAGTGATAGGAGATTAATTTTTGAGAAATCTACAAAGGCAGTGAGGTCTGCGAGCATTCTAGGTTTAGACATTATTGTGAATACTACAGACTGTGATCAGACTTAACCACTTATGGAACAACTATAGGTATGGAAGATACTGTTACTATGTTTATGAAGATGAGGTTAAGTAGATTTGAGTCCCTATTGGGAGAGGATATAACCTAGTTTTGGAAGTTTGTCTTGATAAATTCAGGAAAAATTTGCCAGATTGGAAGTGGCTAGTTAAAGTTCCCAAATATATTTGAGTTAGACTTCATGGTTATGGATTCAAGTTTGTTGAAATATACCTCAAGGGATGTAGGTACCTTGGAGAGAGTTCCACAATTGGCCAGGATATGTCATTAGGTCTTGCTGACAACTACAAGGATATGGAAGAATTCTGCTGTGCTATCTTGTTATATTACCCTTGAGGTGAAGACATTTTGAATGAAGACTGGCACACCATCACTGGTAATTCAGGTACCTTCTGTAGAGAAGTAGGCATTGAAATCTGATAGGCAGGAAGTGTTATCTTTCTATTATAACCAAGATTAAATGATAATGCAACTATCTATATTTTGCATGGTTTGAAAGTCCTCTACATACTTTTTTCAGGATTCTAATGTTGAGCAAAGCTACATTCAAAACAGCATAGAAAGGTATAAGAAATGTCTTGGAGAACATATTAAAGCTGTGGAAAGGAAGGCACTGGCCAACCCTGGCAAAGTAGGCAGGCCTGTTAAACCTTTCCCTTCAGGCCGCACACATTGGATCTGAGGAATGACACTAATTACTGAGCCAACGGCTGTAATCAATTAGATTTTGTTTGCATCCCAGCATCACTTTCAGCGATAGTACCATAATCGTCAATCCTAGCTGCCTTACAGATTCAGAAATGTATTGGGAGATTCCCATCTTGTTTCTGTTCATATATTCTAAGGAATTGTGTCTGATGTAATTTACCCCCATGTGAGCACCTTTCATGTTGGATGTGTACTTAGGATGAATGGGGGTGGGTGCCCTAGTAAACAAAATAATTCTGGCAGCTTAGAGGCAGCTACCTGTTGACCTTTCTTTGATCAGCCTAGTCAGTGGTACATCATTGTGTCTCACTATTGAGTCATCTATAACCAATAATTTTTCATGTGTGGTGTCCCTTCAAGTATCTTTGGCATTCAAATTGCAAGACCCACCTTTGTGGTGGTGGTATTGGGTGGTGCTAAGTGTGAAACCAATGACATGTCTGCATGATGCCGATGTTTGGGTACAGCAGTCATGTGCCTCAGAGACATTTCAGCATTTAGCAGTGATTTTCCGTACCTTATCTTAGGAAGGCTTATTGCTTGTGTTGTGGTATGCTTTACAGTTGTGGGTGAGGGTACTGGCAACCTGGTAGGATGAGAGGTTCGCCTACAAATTAAGTACATATATACACCTCCCACATTTGCAGTCATAACATGTGATAAAAGTAATTGGCTCTTATCAAGCAAAAAGCAGTGGTTTAATGCCTTAATGTGTCTAAAATTAATAAACTGGCAACCAGCAGCACAAGTCTTGCATTAGAATAAAATTAGTTTGAAGCTGAGAGGAATGACTAGAATTGTCTGGGTCTAAAACTGACATACTGTCAACAAAAACAGTGAATGGGAAGAGAGTGATTAACACTACATAAGGAACTCTGAGTGTAGTCTTCACATACAGAAATAATGTCATTCAAATTAATAACAATTTATTTTTCTAAGAATGCTGGGGGAAAATTGATTTACTGTTGTGGGTAACAACAGTAAGCACATATAACAAAATGTGAGTCACATTTACCTTTGATAAATCTAAGAAGTCAAACTTAGTGGTTTCATCCAAACGGAGCCTCCCCCTGAAGGCCAGTATCACTGTTTTTGTCCCAAGATCAAAATGAAGACCAGGTTGAGTAAGTAAAGACAGGCCATTATAGGTAATGTAATATATCAGCTGCTTATGAATACATTCTTCAAGGATTATCACAAAGGAGGCAGGAAAAGCCATGTGAAAGAGGTTGCATAGGTCACCATTAGTTTTACCTTTACAGAGAGATGACAGCTGTGGTTGATTTCCATGGTATGAATAGATAAGAACCATTCACTGAGCTGTTGATGAGGATGGCAATGAAGTATTAACTAGCCTCTATGCAAAGTACAATTTATTCTGAATGTATAGCATTCACTAAAAGAAACAACAATTTAAGTTTACAAGGCAGCTTCCAGTCTAGGTAATAGGAAATTGAAGAAAAGGACTGTCATTAGAATGCACCTTTATAGACTACATTAGAGACAAACTTAATAATGGTGAATGTGTAGACTCAATATTCTTTGACATTTGCAAAGCTTTTGATCCAGTTTCTCATCCAATACTAATTACTTACTTAATGGGTTTTGGAAATGGTAATAAAGCCATCAAATGGTTCACTGATTACCTGTAAAACTGCACTCAATCTGTTTGTCGGGTCAGAGTGCCTCATAAAGTAGAGCTATAATTAGAACTGATATTAGGTGTCAAATGTTTCTTATCCTTCAAAACATATCCTATACATTCATTCTTTTGCCCATCTGTTTTCTGAAAAAATATTTAAAAAAGTCAATACCTAACTTCCAGATTTCTTCCCAAGTACCAAGAAATGGGTCTTAGTTTCCAGCCTCATATGTAATGGTAAAAGGACTAAAGCTACAGTTTCTTCTAGAATTGTATCTGATAAGATCTTTGTATGTGGCCTTCACATTCAGTCTTCCACTGGCAGACCAGCTCAAGTAGCTAGTAACATGTTATCAGGAGAAGTGATTGAAGGGTCTACTTCACGTTGTTGAAGGTCAACTATATCAAAGCTGATATTGTTGGCACCAGATTAGCGAAAACAAAAAACATTGAACATTTAAACGGAAATCTCCGTAAGGGGAGATTTCTGTTTAGTTCAATGTAGTGTGGTCTCGGAGTTGGTATATTTAAGTGGGGGGGTGGGTCGCATCCCCCCACATGTTAAGTTTTTATTCATTTTTGTTTTTAGGCATTTTTTTTATCTTTCGATGTTTCAGAATTCGATGATATGGTGTCGACCATATCAGATTCAATATTCTGAAACTTCAATAAGATAATATAGATGCGTTATTGAATCTTTTATCATAATTTGAAATTCAACCTTTATGTCAATGAAGTCATCAAGAAAATAAAGCACACTAGACACACTTACATAGAATTTAATATTTTATAATTGATTAAGTACACATTATTAAAGCATAAACCATCTTAACTTTTAATAAGCTTGTCTAACAGTAATTAACCTGTATAAAATGTATCCTACATAGGTTCATAGCTAAACACTAAACTAGCTGCTGTTGTGGACTATTTTAAGCTTGACCAATTTCCCTTTCAAAGGTGAGAATCAAAACCCTGTACCTTGTGAGTGTGAAGTAAACACCTTTACCATTATAATAAGTAAAAAATCCATGACACTGCCAAAAGATACACCAGCCGTTTATTACATCAAAGACATACTGAGTGCTTTCACCCATCATTCCGTGGGCTTCTTCAAAGTAAAGTGCCTAGAAACAAAACTGCTTTTGTAAGTTAATCTGTCTTCAATTAATCAATCAATTAACAGCTAATTAGTTGATTAAGCAGTAACACGTATTGAATAATACTATCAAGTACATTCCTAAAATGTTAATCACATAGCAACAATGACATACATATAAATATAAATATAAAAAATGTTAATGTTACAAATAACATAGTCACTTGCAATGTTGAATAATTAAAACAATATAAAATGCTAAAATACTCTGAACTACTTCCTAAATGTGTGGTTCCCTATAAATAAGAATAATAAAAAATCTCATTCAAAAGTATATAATGTTCGAAGGTATAACTTGTGTAAAAATAAATATAAATATATGTTTATATACAAATTAAATACATTCTATTATATCAAATACAACTTGTATCTAAGTACATTGCTGATCGAAATACTGTCATTAATACCTGGTGGTTTATTAGCTTCTAAACAAAGCCGCTACAAACATTCTCTCATTTCCAACAAAGTCTTAAAATCACCATTGGTCTCAGTTTTGAGTACCCAGTCTATTACAAAAAATAAAAACCTTTTGAAATATGTGCATACTGTACTATGTGTAAACAGGGCACTAGTTCTTTTTTTGTTTTTAATATCCCTATTGTGTTCCAGAATACGTTTCCTAAGCTTACGTATAGTTTTGCTGACATAAAATTCCTGGCAGCTGAGGCAGGTGGCAAGATAAACCACCATGTCTGTATTGCAATTGCAGTTCCAAGGACACCTTAGTGTTCTATTGTAATTATTCACCTTGACATATGGGCGTCATTTATAAACTTACATGTGCTACAGAAACCACATTTCCCCATCCAAGAAATGTTATTATATGGGTCCACGGAACCTCTTTCCAATAACTTTTTTAGGTTCCTATCCCTATTATATGAAAAAATAGGTGTTGGACCCAGGGTTTCCATCAGTTCACTAGAAAATACATTATCCAAAATTATTTTCATAATCATCTTTATCTTGGGTGCTGTATGATTATATTCCAATATCATAACTGCATTCTTAGAAAAAGTGTTTTCCTCTATCTCCCTTGTATTCTCCAATTTAACACATTCTCTTTCAGTATCAAGGAGAATTGGTTGTTAGAGAGACTGTCTTTTGTTACAAATGTCATTTTGGATTCTAGAAAATAAATCCTAGGGATTGTTCTCTGTTCCTAAAGAGATCCATAAGATAATCCATTTCTTTAATATCATCCTGACTAACCAGTCTTGAAACCCGGACCATCTGCCCTTTTACTACATTCTTCTTTAGGGTATGTGGGTGGCAACTCTCATAATGTAAAAAAGAGTCACTGTAGGTTTTTTATGGAAGATGCTGGAGTTGATTTTCCCTTCACATATGTATAATAAAATGTCCAAAAAATGTATTTTATCTTTACTATAATGACTGGTAAACCTCAAAAACCCAGTCGTATTACCCAAATAATCAATAAACACCATCACCATTCCGTATTAGTGATATTAGTGTCCTGACATTCAAGACTCTAAATGAAGAAATCACATGATGACTCTCTTTTTCAGTTCATTTAGTTACTTAGTTAGTTAGTTCGTTAGTTCGTTAGTTCATTAGTTAGTTAGTTAGTTAGTTAGTTAGTTAGTTAGTTAGTTAGTTAGTTAGTTAGTTAGTTAGTTAGTTTTATTTGATATTTGTTTACCGGGAAAGTTCAGCTGTGCTAAAATGGACACATTTTCAGTGTAGGGCTTGGGAGAAAAGGTCTAAAAACTATAATAATACATGCAATGAGGACTTATTCAGTTATTCTTACAAACAACATAATTTGAATAACAAAATATAGAATGAGTGCTTGTCAGATATTATTACAAATAACATTATATAAATGAAAATCCAGGATGGGCTAAAAAGGATATATGTTCATTCTTAGTGGAGAGACGGTTCTCATGAAATACAGAAAATACAATGAACAGTGTTTCAGTTATTATTAGCAATTGAAAGTAATGTGAAGAGAGGACCATTTGAGATACAGCCTTATTACCCTAGTATTTACATTAGCAGAGTCTATGGTTTGAAGAGACAGACTAGAGTTGTTCAGTGCATAGAACAGTAGAGAAGTATATATTTAACCAGGGTTGGAACAGCAGCAGATCCAAGCTCATGTCATCAGTCTCTGGAATAGTTTCTTTCTTGTAATTATAATGATGTTCATAATTAACCAACTAAAGAATGTGATGAAAGCCCATACGTTTTCAAACTGCAGATCTTACTGCACCAGTGTATTAAGTAATCAGTGTTATACAGGGTTTCTCTCTTGGTACTAATTAATATTATTGGTAGTCAGTTGACCTATATACCATTTCTTCTGTCACACAATTTTCTCATAATAATCCATCCCTTAATTTGACTGTCTTTCTCCAACTCTTTTACATAACAATCACTGCTTAAGCTATTACATTGCTCCAGTTCTGTTTTTCACTCTCCCTTATAGCTATCTTACCCTATAACTATATATTCTATTTTTTTCAGATTGCTGGTCTACAACTTGTATCAGTCCTTCTCTTTGTTTGGTTACACATCAGCTAACTTTAATAGCATGACCTTGTTCTCCCCTATTTGTAATCTTTCCTCTGTACTATCTCTTTCATACTTCCTTCATCAATTATCTACCATTTTCTATACATTATCTACCACCTTTTACTCCTCTGCCATTTACCTTAATGTAAATGCACATAGATTGATTACTTGCAAACTGTTATACTTATAATTACCTCGCACAAATAATGGTGATATTTCTGATCAATGTTTGTTAAGGCCACTATTGTTAATATTAATCCTTAGAATGCTGTAGACATTATGAATTGTATGCCTTAGATTAAGGGATATTGAAATCTGCGTCTTCCTTTATAAATGCACACTAGGAATTTTCACATTGGTGAACTGCATTATTCCTTTTTATGTTGACTGTTTTTTCTTCATATTTACTACAGTAAAGATATTTTACATGCCAACACTCATAAATATGTTATTTTTTGATATTATGTACATTGAGCTTGTCTCCCAGGGCCTCCCCTGAAAATGGATTTAACTAAGTTTGGCTTGCTTAACAAATACAAACACTTAAAGGTTTATTTGCCTGTAATTTTAACTGCCATAAAATGTCCTTCTGTCCTAGTCTATTTTTAAACTCACAGCCCCTCAAATCTTGCAATATTGTTTCTAGTCCAGAAAAAAAAAATCTTGTTTCTGGATGTTCCGCCACGCATCTGCATAATACATTGTCAATATTTTTTAATCTTATTATCATTGATGTGTTCTAATATTCATTTCTTTAACACCCTAGTAGTTATACCAACATAGTAAGCGTTGCAAAAATCACACAATGCAATACAGCTATATATTCTAGTCCGAGAGCGTCACATGTAAATCTAGTTTTAGAATATAAAATTTTGTTAAAATGAGGCAATGATATAAATGTACTGTTGTAAATATAATGCTTGGCTTTACAACGTCCACATGAATAAGTGCCATGGATCTTATCTGTCTCAACAGAAGCAATAATAGTAGAATCCCTCGTAAACTTTCTTTGACAGTACAACTTTTTTATATACAAATGCTAGTTTGCTTCCAATTACTATTATTAAATCAGGTTTTCCTTGAATTATTTTCCAACTATGCTTAAGTAAGGCAGTTATGAACTTATCATCAGCTCTCATATTAACATTAAAAAATAAAGTATCAGCATTTGTTTCTGTATGAGAAACAAATTCTTCCAACAATATAGGCAGAGACTGAGTATTCCTCTGATTAATAATCACTCTCCTAAACTCATTAAATAATTTAGTTTATAGCCTCTGTGTATAAATGGCTTAAAAATATGAACAACCTCCTCCAAAAATATCTGATTATTGGTGTTAAGCCTAGATGCCCAAATAAACTGACTCCCGGTTAAGCTGTCTTTAATAAACTTTGGATAAGCTCTACTATAAAATGCATAATTACTGGCAGCAGTCCCTTTATGATATACGTTACTGTCAAAACTGCAATTATTCAAATCAATTCTAATTTTAATATCTATAAAAGTGGTACTTAAAACAAAGTCTCTAGTTACAAACCTCAAAAAGCAAGTAGTAAGATTCATATTTTCTATAAACTGTAAAGATTCTTGCCTAGTACCACTCCATATAAAAAAGTCATCAGCAAAGCTAACAAAGTATTTAACACATTTAAATCTTTCTGTTAAAGGTATTATTTTATTTTCCCACCATCCCATAATCAAGTTAGCACAGGATGAAGCAACAGTGGCCCCCAGGTGCATCTTTGATTTGCTGAAAATGCTTGTGTTTAAAAAAATAAATAAATAAATATATATACATATATATATATATATATATATATATATATATATATATATATATATATATCATTTAACACAATTTCCAATAACATATAAACTGTAGGAATATACAGGTAGAGGTAGGAATATAAAAGATTTTATAGTTCATAGTAGATTTCATATGCCTAATAGTACTGTAGTAAAAACAATTGATATAAGAGGTACAGTAGCATGTGGAAGATGTAGTATTTGTAAATATATTAGTGGGAATTTCATTAAAATGAATGGTATTGATTTTCAAACTAATTGATATTTTAATTTAAAAACTGAAAAAGTTATATATGGACTTAAATGCCCTTGTAACAAATTTTATATTGGAGAAACTAAAAGACAATTCTCATGTAGAATAAAGGAACATATTAGGGACATTGAAAATAACAAACAGACTAGTCCTATAGCTATACATTTTAATAAGTACCATAAGGGGAGCCCAGATGGACTAGTAGTAACAGTTTTAGATAGTATTGTGAATAGTAGGTTTATGAATGAACAACAAATTAAATATATTTTAAGAAAAAAGGAAGCATTTTTGATTTTAAAATTTAATACAATGAGCCCTATGGGACTTAATCAAGAATGTGTATGGAAAAGTTTTGTATGAATATTATACCTTTAAGGTTCTGTTGTTTAATGCTTTAATTAATTGTTTAATTGATTAATATGAGCATTGTTAAATATATAAATACATTTGATGTATATGGTTAGATATACTCTGTTAAAGGCAAGTGGCCAAGGCGCTAGAGAAGTTTCATGTGATTTGGATTTCATTAAATCTTTTTTCCTTTTTTTCGTGTTGCTGGTCTGGCGTTTGTGGTTCTACAACATATAAACTGTTTTAGTAGTAACATTATTCCAAATAGTAGATTTTGTTATGTTATTAATTAGGTTTATAATTGTATGTATTTAAATATTGTTATGTTATGTTATATTATGTTATGTTATGTTATGTTGTGTGTTCTGTTATGTTGTGTTGTGTTGTGTTATGTTATATTTAGATGTTGTAATTAATTTGATGTTTTTGTCTATGATTTTACTGTGAATCAGCTGAGCATAGTTATGTGATGAATCATCATCATCATCTTTTTTGGCTGTTCCCGTTAGGAGTCACCACAGCGGATCATCTGTTTCCATTTCTTCCTGTCCTCTGCATCTTGCTCTGTCACACCAAACACCTGCATGTCCTCTCTCACCACATCCATAAACCCTGGCCTAGGCCTTCTTCTTTTCCTGTAACCTGGTAGCTTCATCCTTAGCATCCTTTTCCCAATATACTCAGCATCCCTCCTCAGCATATGTCCAAACCAACATAATCTTGCCTCTCTGGCTTTGTCTCCAAACCTTCCAACCTGGGCTGACCCTCTAATATACTTATTCCTAATCCTGTCCACCCTCATCACACCCAATGCAAATCTTAACATCTTTAACTCTGCCACATCCAGCTCTATCTCCTGCCTTTTTGTCAATGCCACTGTCTCCAACCCATATAACATAGCTGGTCTCACTACCCTCTTGTAGACCTTCCCTTTCACTCTTACTGGTACTTGTCTGTCACAAATCACTCCTGACGCTCTTCTCCACCCAATCCATCCTGCCTGTACTCTCTTCTTCACCTCTCTTTCACCCTCACCATTACTCTGAACTATTGATTCCAAGTATTTAAACTCATCCACCTTTGCCACCTCTACCCCTTGCATCCTCACCATTCCTCTATTCTCCCTCTCATTCACAAACATATATTCTGTTTTAGTCCTGCTGACCTTCATTCCTCTTCTCTCTAGAGCATATCGCCATCTCTCCAGGGTCTCCTCCACCTATTCCCTACTCTCACTACAGATCACAATGTCATCTGCAAACATCATAATCCACGGGGACTCCTGTCTGATCTTGTCTGTCAGCCTGTCCATCACCATTGCAAATAAGATGAATGGTTATTATAAATAGTGGTCTTGTATTTTTGCTCCTTATTCTAAAGAATCCATTGTACCTAAGATGAAAGCATTAAAGTGAAGTTATATTGCTGTAGTTGCTGGTTGTGCATTTTGTTATTAAGTGTGGTAGAGTTTTTTCTTCTGAAAGTCTCTAGTGGCATTCTTTTTGTAAGTATTCTCTGTGACCCTAGAAAAACTCTAATAGGTCGGCCATTAATACTGTCAGACATTGCTTCAGTTGTAATAATGTTGTTAGGAGCAGACTACAATACACTGTCAATGGTCTTCTCTCGCTAGGATATTTTGTAAGTCATACTGGTAGTGTAATTAGCTGGTCAAGCTTGTATAGCTCATGAAAGTCTTTGTAGTTGATTCTGTAGAGTCTTTCTAGTCAGTATTAAAATCTTCCATGACATACTATGACATGACATCTAACATTAGCAGTCAGACATGAGAAAGTATCATTAGCATTGTCTCTACTTGCTGAATCATGTTACATGCAGATGCATTCAAAAATTAGGTTTCCTACAAAGTTCACTTGGAAGTGAATTCTGGAGTGAGTTCCTCTGTACTGTAGATGGGAGTTTCTGAGACAGAAAAGAACGGAATGTTACAGAGTCAGAATAGATGATGAGATGCCTCTGTCACTGAATATGTTTTGCCATATTATATTTAAATGTGATATAAATTGGAGGTAGAATCACAGAACTCTTAATACATGACTGAAGCCACACTCAGTAACAGAATGTAAACTTGTCTGTATGGGCAAACTCAGTTATGAATGAAGCCCTGCTTATGCAAGACACAACAGAATGTTATGGATGGTAGTTTGTGACCATTAGTCTTAATTATTTTAAGGTACATGGTGCCATCAGAGAATAAATTAGTTGGAATAAGTCAGGGGTTTCTGTGAACAACACAGGATAAAACAGAATTAAACATGCAAGAATTATTTCATTCATACTCTGTCATATAACAAAGGACTGAGAATGGGGTCCCCTTGTAAGAAGGTGATAAAGCACAGCTTAGCTCACACAGTGCATTCAAGAATCAGCTGTAACTGAGAGCACTTATTCCCTATTTTGTAGCTATTAGCAATAGTAATAATTTTTCAAATAGAAGTTTTTTCTCTATTCATGCAGGGTTGTTGGCTTAAAGATGAAAAAGTAAGAATTTTAATATTTGGCAATGACTGTTTACTACTGACTGAAAACCTATGTAATGATATTCATACAACTGTAGAGTTATTAGACAATGTTTATGAAGTTTTAGATCCTAAAGTCAATAAATCAAAGATGGAAATATTCTCAGACAACCTATCAGAAAAAAAGTTAATGATGCACCCCAGGATTTAATAAACTCTGTGTAGGCATAGTGCAGATCCTACATGGAATGTCTATGTAAACTATTCCCCCTCCATTGTGTACCATGCATATTAATCATGGAGCATTGCCGAGGGAGTGCCGTGGAACATGGTTATTTAATCAGTGTAGGGAGTGTGATGCTAACTGTGTCCACAGATGAGTAAGACACTTCCTGCACTGTCCAATTGTATAATGTCAATTGTGTATTTAATCGTTGTGTTTATTTGTTTTTTTTTATTTTATTTTGCTTTGTTTTTTTTTTTTCAATTTTATTTGATTTATTTATTTTTTTAAATGGATGTTTGCATGGTGCAGCAGTGCTAAGTGGTGCCAAGACACCTGCCAGACATCTAAAAATAGAAACCGGATGCAATTAATTATTTATTTAAAGTTCATGTTTAAGCATTGCTGAGCAGGTTTGCATGGTGCAGCTTGATGCTCAGCAGTGCTTATAGGCAGGTGGGAGGTATATGTAAAGGTGTAGCTAAATTCCAGATATCCTCGTAGTTAAATTGGGAGTGGTACGGCCTCATGAGCAGCAGGTGCAGCATTTGAATGCATGCAAGAGAAAATAAGCATTTATTTTTTAAATACAAATTATACCAATTTTATTTAAATTCTGGCCTGCTGTACTCCACTAAGATCTGCTAAGACCAGTTAAGCTCTGCTAAGCAAAGCATAAACACAATAATGGCTGAAGATGTTTATGTACTTCTTGGCTCTGCTTAGCTGGTTTGCGCACCACTAAGCACTGCTAAGCATATAGGTCTTCAGTTTTTCACACTGTTCAGCTGAGCTGCACTGGTTTGCATGCTGATAAGTGACATGCCACATTTTTAAATGTTCCCCAATGGAGTGTAAGGGTTGTAAAACAGGGTATATTAAGCCCAATAGGTAGGAATACAGCATAATTCATTGGGGTTCTGTCTCTGAAGCATACTATGACAGGTGTTGGTGTAGGTTCTTGCTTTCAGATGCAGCGTTGGGGAATCCTATAGTCCAGGTGCTTGCTTGGACTCCTTGTAAGAAAACATGAAGGCCAGTTTCTGCAGGGAGGTTACCAAGGTTCAGCTTGCAAGGCAGAGGCCTGGGATCTGCTGGTAAAGGACTTCACCACTGCAACTGGTATCCCCTGCAGAGGTGAAGAGTGTTGTCACCACTGCAGTGACCTGAAGAGACATTAGAGGGATCTCTTGGACACCTGGTTCCAAGAATTTCAGGCAGTAGATGTCTCACATGTATGTAAGTACTTTTACCTCTGTACCACCAATATCTAATCTGAATTCTGCTAAACTGGTAAGAATAATGGTGTTCTTCTCTCCCAACAACTGTAGAGGAGAGGGCTCACAAACTCTAGGCACATACTGGGCGCTTGGCTGGGTTGCACCATGTGTGGTAAGTATGGATATATTATGCTAACTGTAGTGAAATAAGCAAGAAAGAATAAAACATTACCTGCAATAAAGTGTGTACATTAAAGTTTGTATTGCAATAAATGTGGACTTAGAGCTGTAGTACAATAAATGAGTAATGCCAACTGTAGTGCAATAAAAATATGAAACAATAGCATTACCTGCATTAAAGTATATACAAAAAAATCTGTAGTGCAATAACTGTGAAAGCAGAGCTGTATTGCAAGACCTAAATAATGACAACTGTTGTTCAATAAAAACTCAAAACAGTACCAGAAACTGCATGAAAGTATATACAATAAAGTCTGTAGTACAATAAGTGTGGAATTAGAGCTGTTTGTCAAGAAATGAATAATGCCAACCAGTAACACCAAGGTTAATTGTGCACATCAGGTTTGTCGTGATTTAACCATTGTAGTATAACTGTAGGCATTCAAGCTGTAATGTAAGGTGCTGCAGTCAAGTATAACACTGTAATGGCCATAGCATTCTAATATAGTGGCAGCCAAATGTCTTATTTAACACATACAGTACCGGTCAGGGCTGTTTCTAGGCCAATATTGTCCACATAATGCTCTGTCATCCACAAACAGCAGGTAAGCAAGGTATATGGGTGAGGTAGCTCACTCCATAATCTGATATTGTTGGTTGACTTCACAGATATTTCAAACCAGTAACAATATATTGTGTACACCTGCATTCTATATACTAATGTATAGATTACCTACTATCTGTCTCATGCTTGTATTTCATGCATGTGTGTTCTACTGTCACTGCTGTCTAGTATACAACTGTAGTAGTACTACCAGGTCATATATTGCTTCCATGTGAGCTCTAGGCAAATATCATTCAGTCAGTAGTCAGCAGTGGCTCAGTAGCTCAGTTTGTTAAATGCTCTGTTTGTAGTACATTTTGCCACACGCAGACCAGGGTTGGAATCCAGTGCTATGTAATACTAAATATTACAGTATCATTCACGTAATGTTTACATATTTTCTCTCCACAGGAGCTATGGGTAAATGGGTGAATTAGCCCATATTATGAGCAAATGATCGTGTGTTCAGATGTCACAGGCTGTTAAAATCATTAGCAAGAACGTGAAAGTACAGCAAACATAAAATAAATAAATATAATGATAATAATAAATAAATAAAATAAAAAAAAAATGTGTAATCTTGGTATGGCAGTATGCCTGGAGTGTCTGTTCAAAGTTGCTGCAGCCAATTCATACATTCCATGCAGAAGTCCTCTGCAGCCACTGCTATTGTGTTCTATCCCCATGTTTATCAAGCAAGGCATGCTAGTTGTTTAGGGTCTGTACCGAAGACATACATGTCACTCAAGTGACACTCTGTCACGTAATGCACTTAGTAGTGCATAATCCATCTGTCACAGGATTATTATTGGCATGATTACCTAAACTGCAAAGTATCACTACATCAGCCCACAGTACACCTTGGTAGTTATATAGGTCCACCTGATGTGCCACTGTTCTGTGTAGTAGTGTAGCTGCAGTTGTTCCTGCATGGCCCATACTGTCTCATGCGAATAGCTTGAGAAGTTTGTACATGCTACAGCAGCTATAGGAGACTTGTAGACATAAATAAAGGACAGACCGATAGAGTAGATAGTAGTACGGTTGTCAGGTAAATAGCTTATAATGCTACTAATGGACTGTTTTACTCTCTCTCCCCATACCTTATCTTCATTTCATTGTTATTGTTATCCATTAGTTATGGTTTACTGTTCACATAAGTTGTTCACTTACCTATATTTTGGGCATGTATATTATTATTGTTATGTATTATAATGGTTGCATATTAACATATCTTGTTGTATTACCTATTTTGTTGGCCTTATGCTGTAACTGTTACTAGCATGCTGTTAACATGCTGACTGTTCTGGCATGTATTGCTGTGTTCCACATAATATGTATTGACGTGTAATTGGGTTATTTCCACTGTTCTGGCATGCTGTTATTACTATGTTTTGTTCATAACTAACCTATACTTATTGCTATACCTCCATCACCACAGCACATCAGGGTAGGCTGGTTCCCAGTGATCCACCCACAGTACCACAACTGTCTGTGGCACCAGATCCTAGCACATCTGGGACCCAGGCTGGTGGTGCCTCCTCTGCTGCCCCTGCACCACCTGTGGCATCAAGTGGAACCACCACAGGGACAGGGCCTGGCCTCCACTTGGATGCAGTGGTGGAGGGGCTGCAATCACCCAATAGGAACTGCCAGTCATGGTGTGCAGGATTGTTCATCAGACCTATTAATGTCACCTGCACCACACTGAGGGCACACTGGCCAACCTGGTGTGGCAGACTGGCCCTGACACCAGCATCTATCACAGCCTTTTTCGGGGTAGTGAAGGAGCAGTGTTAACTGCTCATGGGTGGGGATGTCAGTCACTCTGCTGCCATCTGGAGCCACATGCAACTACAATTCCACAACACCCCCTATCCAAGGTGTTTACTCCCACATGTGTCACACACCATCCCTGTCTGCTGTCTTGTCTGTCTGCTATAAATCAAAAAAGCAAAGTCACTGGAATCATGACAAGCATTTATTTCCAATACAAATGCAAGTTAAAAACTTTTGTCTTAGAGGCTTCCTCAGGCATTTAAACACTAAACACAAGATTAAGGTAGCTTATATAATTAAAAACAATCACATGACATATTAATTATACAAATTAAACACAATTTTGCTTATGTTTCAGCAGAGGATTTAAAGGGACAATATCATTCCGACCTGGTAGTATATGAGCTTTAAGCCTGATTATCCACCTTATTTCTGCTAGTTCAGTTTTCAATATAGCATCACCACCTTGTATTTCTGCAATGCATACTTCCAATATGGCAGATTTAAACACATGACTATACATGGAAATATACAGTGATACTCAATGTCATACAGTTAGGAAAGCTTTTAGTTCTTGGGACAACTTGGATATATTGACCAAGCAAAGATCGGACGAGTTAAGATGTATATTAACATATAATAAAAATACATTTGCTGTTAAAAGAATAAGCTCTAGACACTCATATTTTGTGGGACATACCAGAACTTAAAGATATTATAAGTGAACGATCTCACTTCACATATAAGAAACATAAGAATTTTAAGAATATGCTGTGGTATTAGGAGCAGCCTAAGATATGGCTCAACAACCAACAAACTAAAAAAAGTACATATAAATGTGGGAAATGCAAATTTTGCATGTATATTAACAAGGTTAAATCCATTTACTTAGCAATAGAAATGTAACATTAAAAGCATATGGGAATTGTAATACTAAAAACCTTGTATATGTGGCAACACTACCACATCTGAATGATATTGTCCCATTAAAACCTCTGCTAAAACATAAGCATAATGGTATTTCATTTGCATAATTAATATGTCATGCAATTGTTCTTAAGTACATAAGCTACCTTAATCTTGTTTTTAGTGTTTAAATACCTGAAGAAGCCCCTAGGGTGACAGTTTTTAGCTTGCGTTTGTAGTAGAAATTAATGCTTGTCTTGGTTCCAGTGACTTTGCTTCTTTTGTTTTATGTTGCTATTTTAAAGTCAGCTGGATTTGCTGGTGGTTTATTCACTTGTTTTGTGTGGATTTTGTCTGTCTGCTATTGCATCTTCACCTATCCAATTTACCTGCCCACAAGTATCTATGTCCTTCCCCAACATTCCACTCTCTCCTTAAAAAAAAATGGGCACCAGCCCCACAAAAATATATCACCCCATACATAGCTCTCCATTTTGCACACCTGTACACTGTACACAACTCATTTGATCCAATTGGCTTGGCAACAAATTTATGTTGTCCTCACCCCTCTCTCTGGGGTTTGAGAATCTAAATTTATCTACAAATCCTGTCAAAATGCACAGCTATTGCTGTAGAAGAAATGGATAACAATGGTTCTTTCCTACACCCATCCTGAACATCACTACCTGCTTTTCACATTGTTTTCCCCCTGTTAACCCCCATTTCACCACTTTCCTATCACCCCCCTGTTTCCTTTTCTTTATATTTTTAACACATGTTTGCATGGAGCACACAGTTTCCCCCTGTTTACCCCCATTTTACCACTTTCCTATCAGCCCCCTTTTTCCTTTTATTTATATTTTTAGCACACGTTTGCATGGGGCAGTAAGCCACATTGCTTTGCTCAGCTTTAAAGTGCTATAATGTCCAGATGTGTCTATTACAGTGTTCCTGATATGTAGGAGAATAAAACACCTCCACCAAGTGGTGAACCCGGCCCCTCTTAACTATTGCACATTGCATTAACCCACCATGCTACACATGTTTTAGGTTACAAAGCTGTTTCCATCAAGACATACTGCTTGCTACTTACAGACATTACACATGTAACTGAAATAAGAAACTAATGTGAAAGCTGGGAGTGTACCCTGGACTCTGGTGCAATGACACATAATAATGAAGACATATTAATGTATGTAAGTGAGGCCTGTGATAGCAGGTATATGTGCCCTTTGATCAGCAACTTGTGGAAAGACACCTGTTAAGGCAGCAATGGCAAAGTACATGTACATCTGGGACACTGGGACAGAAATACAACCATATAAAGCCATGCACATACTCATGGGTGTGGAAATGTTTCTCGTAGACTGTATATGTGCACATATATCCTGCAAATACACATGCTTTTGCAGTGTCTCAGTAGCTCAGTTTGTTAAATGCCTTGCATGCAGTACATTTTGCCCACACACAGTCCTGGGTTCAAATTCAGTCTTGTGTTGCACTTAATTACATTATTGTGAAGACAGCATGTAATGACTGAGTCATGCAATCTTACTTCCCACAGGTTACTGCAACTTAATTAACTACTATCCAGTTTTCAAGACAAAGGCCTACAGACAGAGACACAATGCATATATCCATATAGCCTACCTATATGTCGCATACTACTCTGTTACACTTTTGCATAACTGACATACCTAAAGCACATGCCCTGATTGCACTGTATGGAATACCCTTGGTCTGACTCTGCCATAATGACAAGCCTGACATAGCTGACATAGTTGCACATGCAGCTTGCTGTCTACCAAAATGTTCACAAACACACCTATGTGTTGTAGGCTGCATCAGCAGTTGCAGCCTGTATCATACACAGCTGTATGTAAAAGTAGCTGCTACAGACCTACCATATCTCCCAATCCCCTAGAACAAGGGATCCGGTCATGGCCATACTTAATGGAGTAGTGGGTCAAAGGCCCACAGATAGGGTAATGTCTAACAGTTTGCCCATACAAAGATAGCAAGTTGATAGAATGATAGAATAACAGCTATTGCAGTAGCATGCATAGTCTGATGGGTATGCAGTGTGACACACACATGTGTGTTATCCCTTACTGACCTCAGCCCGCAATGATTGCCAGTGCACTGCCAGATGAACACAATATGAGACACGGACCACACATATGAGGCAAAACTGTGGACCTACATCATAAATCTCTACAGTGGATGTTGTTTGTACCTACCCTCTGTGATGCTGTGGTCTCCACACCTCAGTAATGTCTATCCCGAAAACTAAGACGGGGCCAAAGCCTACATGAGGGCCTTATGTATTTCACTGTGATGGCATGTCATTGGCTAATGATAGTGCAATACAGCTGTTTTGGCTGCAATTAGCAACTCTGAGCCACATTGTAGTGCAGGGGCAATTTGCTGGTAATGAGCATTACCTTATAAAAGCAAGCAGCAGGTTATGGGGAACAGGGCTATATGAAACATTACACATGCATAGAGTGTATTATCAAAAGATTACTTGAAGCAAGGTTTAACAAAGGAGTACTGCACTCCACCAGGTATGTAATAGATTTCTACATATTACAGGATGCAGATGGGAGGATGGAGGTATGGGGAATAGGGATTACAACAGTAAGCCTATCTGAGATATATGGGGATGACATGTCATTGATACTCTGGTGTCCCTCACCTGCACACATGCCTCTCAACTGTCCTTGATTTCAATCACATCTCAGCTCTGTCCCTGTCAATCCCACCTACAACAGTCAGCTGTTGTAGGAAAGCTAGTAGATTAAACAATACGGGAGGGTGTGCACCCCTGTAACGTCAAATGATGTACTGTAATTCACCTCCTCTCATTCTGTCCATGTCTCATATAATTAGTTATAGCATTGTAAAACATACCCTGAATGTCCCTGATGTACTCTGGCTAAGTCCCTGTGTCTGTTGACATTTGTCCCTGTTTGGTTGAGAGCTATGCCGAACATTCCTGTCAACATCTTACAACAAGAACTCAGAAAAAAGCCATAATTAATAGGAAGGCAAAGGACCACACTCATGGTACATACCTGAGGTAGTGATACTACTACTGGCATGTCATTCTCAATATAGGTGTACTGGGTGTTATGTTTAGTTCTATCACATACACTGTCATATTGCATACCTTACAGGTGTATTGTACTGGCAACATTCACTGGATGTGGCTGATGGGCATGTTATAACAGGCCTGACTTGTCTGAGTATATTGTGAATTTGTCTATTGTGTTTGGGAGCAGAGATGTAAAGATGTTGGACTTGTAATGCAGTTGCGGATCCTCATCTGTATAAGGCTGTGTGGATTACCATACATAATAGTGCAGGTAGTAATGTACTGCTGTTGTTTTTCTTCTCACCTGTGACTGGGGGGGGGGGGCATTTAGATTCTGTCACCCTCAAAAAATGATGTCATTGTCTCAAGGGATGCTGATGGTGATAGTGGCCTTAGTGAGGCACAGGTGGGGTTGTTGGTGGCTGAATATATCCCAGAGGGTGACATCCCTCTTCTGCCCCCATTGTCACCAAACACAGTCAATATGCCCACACATATCCAGGCCCCAGAGGCCACAGATAGTGGATAGTCAGTGGGTGGTAACATTGAAAAGAGCAGCATGACAACTATGACTTTAGTGAGTGTAGACACTGGTCATAGCCAGAGAGCTGGTGAGGTCCCACACAAGCAGATTGACAGGGCTGCCCATAGGGGGACTGCTGTCCATCCACCACCTGTTGCAGTTGTCACATCATAGGTCACTCATCACATGTTTTGGTCCATCATGGAGGCACAGGCATGTTCTGAATCCAACACCAAATGGATGATTAGGGTTATGGATGCAGCACAGTCTGACATCTGTGACTGCTTCCACTGCATTGGGGACACGCTGGATTAGTTAGCTGCTGTCGTAGATAGACAGTGGACTGAGACAGTGGCAGTCTTTGACCGCACAATGTCTGTGCTGGAACATCTGGTTGGAGTTGGGTGTTGGACACATGGATGAAGGCCAGCAATGCCATCTGCTGGTGGTCCATGTAGCCATCCACAGTCACACTCACATACTAGCAGTACCTACAGCACTACAGAGGGAAGTATGTTGTCCAAACCATGAAGTGGAAGGCCATGGGAACGTGATCCTAGGTGATCCCGTGTAGGCCACAGCTCCAGCATTTTGCAGTCAGTGGCAACTACTGGCACCCCATCTGACCTTCAGCATGGTGGTGCTAGAGCTACTCCTGACAGATCCAGTTCACATATTCATGGCCAGAGATGGTGAGCTGTCCATTCTATCATGTACAGTCCACAGCTGTTCAGCATACACACATGTATGGCTAGCACTGGGCTTGACTGTGTGCACATACACACGCAAATACCACTGTTGCATGCAGGTCACCAACAGACACACACAGCACCTCTCCATAGCCCATTTAACCCATACCACTTCCTGACTCACACACATGCTGTCACCTGTTTGGCACAGCCTAGGCCTCTGGCACCCCCACACCACACCCTGTGCATGTGATGATACCTGTGCCACATCCTTGCCATCCATGACATTGCTGCAGGGAAATGCAATAATGTGTCTGATGCACAGGGTGACTATATTACTTTATATGTACTTGTGTAGTGCAATATTGTTTTGCCATGGCACTTGTTGTGGGCCACTACAATTATTGTACGCTGGCATGTGTCATGACTACACATGAAACTTTGTGTACCTTTGTTGGATAATGTTACACTGGCATCAGAGTTACATAATGACAGGTGTGTCACAGACCTGTGTATGACTGTTCCAGATGTCTAAGGGGTTAAACAATGGGAATATGATGGTGATACAGTGGCACAGGATGACATGGCAGCACAGCAGACACATGATGTCAGCAGGGTAAGGCAGTATATGTGTATGGCTCCCTAGCTGTATATGTGTATAACAGTGTATCAGGGACAATGGGGCAGTTAGCGTAATCATGCATTCATACTTTCTGACATGGTCTGCTACCCTAGATATGTGTCACCTGGGTTTTCTGAATGTACATATCTAGAAGGTGGCAAACGTCAGTAATGCTTATGTGAAGGAGGGCAATTTAGAGGCCAGCAGCTAGTCACATGCCCATAAAATGCATAAACATTGCATGGGAATAACCCATTTGGGCACGTTCACAGTGCTGTAAGGGGATACATTTATACAAACACAGAGCTAGATGATGTGAGATTAGAAACCCTACCTATCTATTATTACTCATTACAGCTCACAGCATTTATCACATACACCATGGAATTTCAGACTCCATACACATCAGGTGATTCATAGTAATGCAAGACCTGTTATTCTAGCAATATTCTACATTTTTAAGAGCAATATTTAAAACTTGTCCCTATTTGTGGGGATTTGTCCCACTTTTATTCATGGCTTTGGCCAGATTTCTTGCTCTAGAAAGTTGAGAGGTATGATGTGACTGGGGTACCTGATGTAACACCACACACAGGGTGACAGTCTGCATACCTCTTCCTGTACATGTTTTTGCAGAATGTCCAGCATTTCGCCCCATATGTCTGCTCTGTTCCCCATACATTTGTGGTTTCACAGTACTGTAAAATGCAGTCACTGAACTGTTGTAACTACTGAGACATTTAAGTAATTTACATCCTGAACTGTTACAACCTGCTGTTATAGTAGGCACCTTCTAGATTACTCAGAGCAGGTATAATGTCTATCTGTAGGTATGGCCCTTTGCCCCCCCCCCCCATTCACTCTGGCTTTGTCCAGCTTTCTTGTGGTAGCAGATTGAGGTATTATGACAATCTGTGGGAATACCACCTAACAACTACCTCAGTTGGTGTGGCTACTGGCAGATTCAAACCATCAACACCATCACCCATGTTAATGTCCCTAGCCTACTGAGCCATACAGGCTGCTAGACAGGGATGCACCATTCATCACACAAGCAACAACATGCAGACATATACATTGTCACTCTTGCATTACGTAAGACATACTGTAGAACATGTGGCCAGGTTCTGTCTCTATGTCACAGCCTTGGAATTGGATGGTCTGCTGATATATAATTGCAAATATACTGTTACAGCTGTTATATGGGTACACTGATGAGTTGGGGGTGGTGGCCGAACAGCCTGTGCTCTATTGGCATACACAGTTGTGCGACTGTTCTGTGACCCCACTGTTTGGCATCTCCCTTGAATAATTTACTAGGGTTTTCAGACATGTGGCCTCAAGATTATTATGGGGCACATACTATTGGACTGAGTACCTGTTGTCCCAAGTGTCTGTTAGATCTCTGCAAGTAGCCCAGTAGCCCACTATATTCCCTTGCATACATGCGGCATGTCTATATATATATGATACTATATTCTAGTACCCCTTAAAAGTGGTGAGTAGCTGTGTGACTTACCTTGTGAATGCAGCACTTGACAGACCTGTAGTTCAGAGCTGACTCTGTCTGATGCATGTAGTTCACAGGCAATACATGGTGAGGTACAGGTTGTGTGGGCTGGCTGGCATCATTTATACTAATATGTATGCCAGTCAGAGTAAGGTATCAGTCCCTAGAGCCATAGGTTGTCAGAGCATGTGCTTTGTGTTCTCTCTTGGTCAAGGCCAGGGCATACTGGGCACTCCTATGTCTGCCTACGGGGACAACCTCAGGGTTTTTCTCCTCAGATTCCCCCTGTGGGTGTAACTGTGGTGACCTAGGCACTAGTGGGGGGGGGGACTGTATATCCCTTCCCTTTGCTGATCCTGCTGCAGCTGTTTCCACAGGATCATATTATGTAGCATGGCACATACTGTGAACATGTGTGCACATGTGGCTAGAGAGTACTGCAGGGCTCCACCAGATGTATCGAGGCACAGGAACCATGACTTCAGCAGCCCAAACACATGCACTATGATGTTCCTAGTTTGTGCATGTGCCTCATTATGGCATTCTTCAGTGGGTGTTTATGCATTTCTGATGGGTATCATCATCCACGGTTCCAGTGCGTAGCCAGCATCCCCCAGTAAATGGCCGTGTGGGATGTCCACCCTTAGCAAACATCTGGTATAGCTGTGATGCATGCAATATATGGGAGTCGTGATAACTACCAGGGCTGCCAGCACATACATTCATGACAATAATTTGGGCATTGCACATGACCTGGCAGTTGCTGGAGTGGTACTCCTTGTGGTTCATGTAGATTCTACTCTCCTCACCAGCTGGTGCCTTGATGTGTACATGAGTGCACTCTATGGCACCCAATACCTCAGAGTAGTGTGCTACACAGTAGAAGTGTTGGATACTGCTGGCCTCACCTCAGGGGTGAGGGAATAGTAAATGTGCTTACTGGCATGTGGTAGCAATGCATCCAGGAACTGGTGGAGTACCCTGGATACTGATACCTGTGAGACCCCCCCCCCCGCATCATGTCTCCAGTTGGTCTTTGGAATGTACTCATAGCTAGTACCCTAAGAGCTATGCATACTTTAGTTTCCACTGAGATGGGTTCCCCTCTGTTGGCTCTGAGTCTCAGTGGAGGTCGATAGAGCTTAGTGAGTTCTTGTAATATGTCCTTTTCCACCCTGTAGCGCTCTACAATCTCCAGCTCATGTAGCCCCTGTCAGGTTTCCCTGGGTCTGACACTCTTCTCCTTCTCAGTTTAGACCTATGGTCAGATTCAGCAGCAGTATTGACCTCAGCATCTAGGACATACATATGTAGCAGACCTGCAGCAGACCCTAGCATTTCTTCAGTTAAAAGTCCCAAGTCTGTTTTTCAATGGTGTAGATTATTGGGGTGAAATCAGATTGTATGGTTTCTGCAACCTTTATAATGCCCTGCTGTGGGTGCAGCCTTTGTGATTGGTTATGTATTATGCATTCCCTCTGCCAAGTACATCATTGTGGACTGTTACTGGGCCTAGTTCAAATGGAGCAGTGGTCATCAGTAATTAAGATCTCATTGCCTTTCTCGGCCAATTTTTTTTTTAACAGCCTTCCTCACTCAGCACTGTGGTGCATCATGCACACGTGCCGTGAAGGTAAACAATACTCAGCAGTCATTGCACCCCCCCCCCATGGAACGTCATGCTCAGCACAGTCACACGCAGTACAAGCACGCTCAAAGCAGCTGAAACACATGTCCCGAAGGTCAACAAAGCTTAGCAGCCAGTGTACATACCCCCTTCCTGAGCACAGTGGTGAGCTGCGCAAACAAGCACCACTGTGCTCTAATGAGTTTCAAACGATATGGTAACACACCACCTTTTGATGTTGGCTGCCTCTTCTGTGTACACCAACATGGTTCTCTACCTACACGTATGGGATCTGTAGACACGGTTACCCATTTGTGCTATTCAGTAACCCCAGCTCATTTGCATAGAGATCTGTGCACACAATTTGGGAACTACATGGTTCCAGGCCCTGCCTCATTAGCAACCACAGCAGTCTACCTTTGTACATGCTCCATGTAGGGTCCTATAATATGCATTACTTTAACATGGTACTAATTTTTGTTTTAACACTTTTAACATTTTTTTTCTTAACAGCATGTTTGCTTACTGAGGTGAACCACGCAAACATGATCTGATTATTAAAAAAAATTAATTACTTTCCATTAGGTTTTGGATATACACTAGATAGTTTTGCACATATCTGTCTCTGCTATGCTATTTCTGTCCTTCTTAATCGACTTTTATAGGCCCCGTTCTTTGTTTAAAATCCCGTACATGGAATTTTTCAATGTACATTTTGGACACTGACACAGGGTCTGCAGGACTTATTATCTGCTTGCTGGATCACTCTACCACCCTAATTTGCATGCAGTTCACCTGCTTATGAGGTGATTTGCATGCCACAGACACTTCCATGTTGGTGCACTCATGCATGCCCCTCAGCTCTGTTTCCTAGATCGCACACCACTTACTTTCATGTAAGCAGTGTGCCGCTATGCCTACATGGAAAACAAGTCCATGTAGACTTTATTAAATTCCCCCCACAGTCTTCTTTTTTCTTCAAATGCAGTAAACATCCACCAAATATCTTGTCTACACTCCACCAATCGATACACTTCTGAATAACAGCTTTAGGAATTTGTGAGAGGAAGTTTTTACAACAGAGTAAATCTGAAGGAAAATTATACCTCCTCCTCTTAGAAAAAATCTGTGCCTTAAAAATTATGTTCACCCCAGAACTCTAAGTTGCTTCCCCTCTCTAATCCATGGCTTAGTAAGATCTTTAGACTAAGGCACAGTTATCTCTGAAAAGTGGAAAAAAAGTTTCTGCAAATTTTTTATATGCACCTATAAATTAAGGGGAAGCAAGCTTCAATAACATTAAAAGATACACCACAGTGTCTACTCTACATAAAGTCTTAGCCATGAGTAAATATGACCTTGGTCTATGGGTCGGATAAGAAATCAAAAGCATGCTCAGTGTTATCTAGGGCACACCTTACCTTCTTAGTCAACTAAAATTATGAATTTGTATTGAGCTTACCCAAAGGACAATGAAAGTATTCAGGAAAGCTAATTCTTCACTTCATCTAGGCTCCCTTGAAGCTTCCAGCTGGGGTCACCTATTTTTAAAAACAGGTTACAAAGCATATTCTATTCGTAGGTTCATAGTTTTTTTACTAAGCTTATGGCCATATTGGACCACTAAGAAGTCCAGCCACATCTACCAGTACTGTGGTAGTCTAACACTATTCCCAATTAGGCAAACTTTATCAGTTTATCCTCAGTTAAAATTTGTGATCCCTGTTCTAGTCATCTCAAGTAGCTTTAAAGTTTGCAAGGGAAACGTGTAAGGGCAGCTTATTGCAGAAACAGGATATACATTAGGTTGGGCATTTGTCACACAAGTTAGTGCTGTTGCTGTAACAATATGGCTTTAGGTCTGTAGGGCAGGTGTTCCCTTTACCACTGGTTATATTTAAGTGAAGCTGTTCAAAGAGCTTTGGGTCTTTCATAACCTAAAAGGCTGAGCAGAGATCACCCTAATGGGCCTGTATGATACTGAAGAGAGGGACAAGGACATTAATCTATCACAGTATTTAAGGGTACTGAGACCTGAAATCTTTTTGGTAAGGGAACATTGATGTCTCTCAAGCTGGTTTAGGTGCTTGGTGAGATACATGCTGAAGGGTGCATTATAATAAATGACAGACCTAAAAGGGAAGTGTGACTATAACTTATTTGATCCATGAAAAGACATCATCAAGGATACAGGTAAAGGATTTTCAGAAATGTTTTGGTCAAAGTATGGTCTTTTATAAACATATATACATAAGTCCCTGCTAACTGTGTCAAATTTAAGTGGATTCTTAGCTATATAGTAAGTAGTAGTAAATCTATAGTTACCAAAGGAAACTGTGTTACATTTCTTTCTGTTGAGAGTATGACCATGATTAATGCACTAAGTATTTTTTGGCCTGGCACTTGCTGGAGAATTTGAGTATCAGAATGGAATTTGGTGCTCACCCCCAGTTGACAGTCATCAGCAAACTTGGTTATCCATAGTGCCTTCATATTGACTTCTGTTGCACAGAAATGTATACCAAAGAGAAGTTGTTTTAATAAAAGCTAAACATCTGTACAGACCAAGTTCGTTTTCTTTTTGTATTTATACATACCAAACCAGAACGTAGCTCAGTGAGACACCACTAGTGACATTTTTCTTTTTAGCACAGATACCTGACCTTAGTAGTATGGGGTCTCTTGGATAGCCAATTACTGACCCATCAAACTATTTATGGATTAATGTTTAGTTGGAAAAGTTTATCCATAATCCTGCCATGGGGGATGATGCCAAAGACCTTGTCAAAGTCTGCATTAACAGTGTGGGCTATATGCTCCCCTTATCAATAATCTCAGTAACCCTTTCAAAGAGCACAGTCCTTAGCTGTGCACATGATCTGCCATTTACAAAGCTTAACTGGTATGTACCCAGGGATATAAAGTCATCGGTATCATTGTTTACTAGTTCAGCTGTAATAGTTCTATAGGCTTGCAAATGATACTAGTGAGACTAATAGGCCTGCAATTACAGGGTCAGTAGTGGGATCACGACAGCTGTCAATCTCCATACCATGGGGACATACCAGTGGAGAGAGAATCAGGGTGGACAATTGATGGAGGGAGTTTTGCTAGGTAGCACTTTATGCTTCTTAGAGGACATTCATATATATTGTCATGTCCCATGGAGATACGTGGTTTTAATTTGGGAAAGTGCAAACAGGACATGGTCAAAACTGATTTCAGGAGGGGGGGTTGTGAGGGGGAACGGAGAGAACAGAGCAGATGGTGGTGGAGGGAAGTTGGAAGAGCAAGAATATTTTCAATATCCTTGGGGTCAGAAAAAGAGGTACCATGGAGATACGTTAAGTATAGAAGTGTAGTTTACTTCTAAGCATTCTAATTCAACTGAAGGAGGCTTAATAATTGCCCTTTGAATTAATTGCAATCCTTAGAACATAGTTAGCCTTTCTTTTCCTAAAAGTAAGTTTGAGAAACTGACTTAACAGTTTTAAACCCCTTGTACAATAATGAAATAGGCATTTTTAGTGATATTAAGGAACATTTTCTTTTTACTATAGAGTTTATGGATGTGGGGATTCCACCATTTGAGTTTATTTCTAAATCTGCCATTATTCTTATACCAGATTCATACAGATGCTCTATGCATCTATCCAAGATGTAGTAAACTTGTAGTACTAGACAGTAGCATCAGTTACAATGTCTTCTGGAGAGCTGTGCCATTTTTGATTATGCATAAGATAAATAGATAGCATATAATTGTGCTTGGAGAAATCCCTGAATGTATAGTTGTCATTAGAGGCCACAAAACAAGTTTTTATAGAGATCACAAGTTGGTTATATCTGACTAGGAACTAGGCGAAACATGAGGTGGTGCAATTACTGGAAATGTTTGTAAGATCAAGATTGTGAATATTAACAACTCTGATGAGTATGCAAAAAATTTGGTGAAGTGCATTGGCATTTCAAAGACTTGAACATCATGGGCATATTTGCTGTTGGTAGTAAATGTTTGCCAGTCTGTGTACAGATAGCTGAAGTCATCCATGAGAAGGTGTTTGGTTCAAGTGTTAACTTTTGTAACTAGTTAAGCTATTTTGAGTGCTGCAAATAAGCCATAGATAGGGATGTATAACTAGTTATATAATATTATAGTTAATTTTAGTGAGTGTAACCAGGACTTGAACTGCTTACAAATTTGTATCATATGAGATCTGGTGCAGACAATGATGTCACAAATAATCACTAATGCTCCTCCACGGCTGCTAGTGGATCTAGTTACATGGTAGGCTTTGTACCATGAAATGCAAGCAGTGCTGTCACTAATATAGGTCCAGGTTTTTGTAAATACACAAATGCTGCTGACTTTAACATTAAGGAAGACCACATGTTCAGAAAAAAATGTTTTTTTTTTAAGATTGTGGCACTCAGCATTCCTACCTTGATATTATCCAGATTGAAGTTTGCCTTATTGGGGTATTCATCAGGTAAAATCTGTCTAAAAGGCATTGTTGGGGTACCAAGTGTTTTAACTAGTATGTAATAGCAAATAGGCAAAAGCTCAGGTATCCCTGGCAAGTAGGTATGTTGATCATTTATCCTATGCAGTCATATGATGAAACTCATGTGTATGGCCGAAGGTTACTGGTCAATTATTAAAGTCAAATATTTTGTAGGCTCATAGATTCATAGATAAGTACTAGGCTAGCTGCCCTTGTGGAACATTTTAAGCCTAGCCAAGCCTAGCCAATGTCCCTTTTTGTTCTCAAATTAACCTCTCCTACTTGGTTAGAGATTGTTTTTATCCATCCCAGGGTCAATAATTATGTATTATCCCTAATGAGAAAAACTGAGATCCTAAGACAGATTATGTTATGGGGCCATGCATTGGATAAAGCATTTAAGAGATGTTTCTGTCCATGAGAAGTACAGGAGGCAGTCCTGGGGGGTAAGGTTTCTGGTTCCCATTCATAGATCAAAGTTGTGCTTAAATATGGATGGAAATGAACTTTGTTTTATGTGGATGGGAAGTCTGTGTCAGAGCAGCGGTAGCCTCTGTGAGATATACCTGCCACTGCAAACCATTCTACTGATGTTGCAGAGCAGATCTAGATCTCTAGATCAAGTATTTGTGATGCCAACTGACTTGATGATGAGCAGTAAATTCATCATCATTGGATCACATGATGCCTTAAATGTCAGACATAGGTCATGCCTTAGTCTGTGGGATACTGAGATAGTTGTTGCATGTCTCTGGACAGATACATGCCAAATGGGGCATTATACTCATTGACTGGCCTAATGAGGGATGAGTAAAGGGGAAACAATGACATCCCTAGATCTAGGCAAAATTCTGTCCTTTATAATCTCTGCCATATATGAGGAATTTCTAACAACAATTGGTACATACTGAACAAAAGTTACGTCACTGTCCACATATGTTTCCAAATCCTGAACAAATGGGTCAATTCTTATGGGTGCATTGTTGACATGGTACTTTCCTGGGATAGATCACTTCCCAAAGGATACAGTAATGTATTTTTTTGCATTTAGTTTCAGTCCATGATTTTAGCACCAGTTATTTATTTTAGACAAACCTTCCTGCAGGATAGCTAAATAATTCGGTGATTGAACAACTGCTCCTAGTTTGCAGTCATCGGCAAACATAGTCATCTAGAGCCCTTTGATATTGTCTTTACCTTCAGAAAAGTAGATGCCAATAAGGATAGGTCACAGCACAGAACCCTGGGGGACTCCACTGGTGACTGATCTCTTCTTAGAGGTAACCTCCCATAGTTAAAATTCCTGCATTATATATGATTGCCAGTTGGCAATCCAGTGAGTGACATAGGGGTTTATTCCAGTTTATTTAGCTTTTCTACTATGCCCGAGTGGGAAAGTTGTGTCAAACGCTTTTGCCATGTCGAGTTTTGTGGTGTGTATCATTTTGCCTACATCCATGGCTTTGTTGACCTTTTCAGAAATATCCACCAAGTTGAGTAAACATGACCTGCCACTGAGGAATTTAAACAGAGACAGGTCCAGTGTCTGGAGGTTCCTTATATCCTGACTGATTAGTTCCATGATAAGTTTTTCCATGGCTTTGCATAAGAGCCTGGTCAGACTTATGGGTATGTAACTACCTAGGTCTCTGGAAGGTCCTCCATTATGCGGGGTAGTTACTGTAGCTGTCCTCCATTTGTTTGGTATGAAACCTGAATGGAGGCTGAGACTGAACAGTGTTGTTAGGGGTGTGGCTAAATCATGCTTAATGGTATTTAAGATGCATCCAGGGATTACCTTGAATTTAGGCATCTGTACTATGATTGAAATCAGAAGGGCATTAATAAAACAAGGATGTTAAGCCAGAGGATGGGGACTGAACTGATCTTTGCTCCTTTTGATTTCCTGAGGAAGACATATGGAGTGCCACCAATCAACAACTGGAAACATTTTCACTTAAGGCATGCTTTTTCAACTTTAGAATTAAGGGATGTGATTAAATTTGACCTTCTTCTCCTAGAGTAAGTTATCAGACTTTAACAAGGGGTATGACTAATGCAGATGCCAAACATTTTGCAGCCTCCCTACAGTGGGTATTAAGCATGTTTTACCATTCATTTCCCCTTCCAGTGCTAGATTATCAGCTGAATTTTTTGTATGAGGACTACCTTCATGGCACAAGGTGAAAGTGAAGTCAGCTTAGAGAAAGATGCCACATAACATGGAGTTCAAACACAGTTTACAGATATTTTCAGGGGGGGTGGCATAATGGTTAAGGCATTTACCTGACCAATACAAAGTACAGAGTTTGATTTTCACCTTTGAGGAAAACTAGCTAGGCTAAAATGGCCCACAAGGACAGCTAGCCTAGTACCTACCTATGAACCTATTTCATACCATCTTGGAGTAAAGAGCAAGGCTTTATTTGTACTACAGTTTGTGAAGTCTCTGCACATCCATAACTGCATGTGATACCTATTTGGATATTAGTAGTTAATTTTGTGCATACAGGACTTTCCTGTTTTTATATACCTACGAGAGAAAACTGGATTTTTTTGTCATCATATTGCATTATAATCTTGCCATACAATTTTAGTAATGCAACCTTCTGTTATCATCAAGTTACATACTGCCTTGCAGTGGACAGCTCAGAGGAAGTTAACATTGCAGGCTCTTCAAAGGTCTATCGGCATATCAGATCAATACCAGATAGTCAACCATTTAATCTCAACACTCCTGTAGAACCTCATCGATCATAGTCAGCTCTTGGCAGAGTCTGTTACCTTAGATCAACTGTACATACCCAGGACAGCACCTGAAGACAAAGACGCTATGTTCTTTCTGGGTGATTTGCATTATTCGCTTACTAGTACTTTTTCTCTTTAATTACACTTGAGACTGGTTATCAAAGTTCCACTGTTATGCCATTTGCTGACTGATGGGCTGTAATACAAAATGCAAATGAATGCTGTAGAGGAGAAAAAGACAGTACCTGAAACAGGATAGAATCAAAACACACATGATTACTAGTGTAAATACCTCCTGTTTTGCAGATTGGAAGAAAGACAGTTAAAGTAGTGCAGATTGCATCATGCAATGCTTGTGTGACAGAACTTGATGCCTTACTTAAATGTATAAAGACAAAGAAAAGCTGGATTTTGTGATATATGTAAAATGAAGAAGTTTAGGAGGAAGGAGTGACTGGGGCAGGCAGGGGTGATCAGACGTCCCAGTCTCAGCAGTATTAGGACAACTTATATCCTGCATGTTTTTATAAATCCTAAAAATTCAGCAGTTTTTTTTCTCTTGAAGCCACAAGGGTCTTAACTTCACAGGCTGAAATAGACCCAGATTCCCCACTAGACATTTTCAGTTACATATTCCTGATTAATAGCTTTACCTTAAGGCATAGCTCTTTGCAGGGAAAGGGTAGGCTTACTAGGAAGTATAAACATTTATTTTTGCACAGTCACTACTATATAACATCTCAGTCTTCTGTCGTGGCCAAAAGAACCTCCAGTGAAACATGAGTGATCGTTCCAGTTCTTCAGAACCCATTTTCAGATGAAATTGGACTGTGTGAATTCATGTAATGCTAAGAGACAGAGAGAGACAGAGAGAGAGAGAGAGAGAGAGAGAGAGAGAGAGACAGAGACAGAGAGAGAGAGAGAGAGAGAGACAGAGAGAGAGAGAGAGAGAGAGAGAGACAGAGAGAGAGAGAGAGAGACAGAGAGAGAGAGAGAGAGAGAGAGAGAGAGAGACAGAGAGAGAGAGAGAGAGAGAGAGAGAGAGAGAGAGAGAGAGACACACAGAGAGAGAGAGAGAGAGAGAGAGAGAGAGAGAGAAACTCAAGTACAGGTTTGTCCCTTTTGCATTCTAGTTGTCTGACCTACATTAGACTTCAATGGTCAAGTTCATGTACGTTTTTCTACTGAGCTGTAAAACAGTATTTCATGTATGCTAAGATAATGCTGGGATACGGACAGATTGAGAAAAAGGGAGAGAAAGAGAAACGGCATTGTTGTAGAACAGTACCACCTCAGATGCGCAATAGCAAGTCCCACATAAGCTCCACCCACCACCCAACTCCCTGTAACATGTTCGGTAAGGAATGAATATTCATGGAGATGTCTTCACTAGCCTGATGAATATTCATTGGGTATTTGGGATGTTGACTTGAAGGACTACCATTACCTAATGCTAAAGAAACAGGTCTATAACTGAAAGTAATTTTTTTTTTACATTTTTGAAGGGAGGCAATCCACCCTGTATTCCCACACCCCTTGCAAACTAAATATACTAAATATGAGATCACAATACATTGAGGAAAATGGTACATTTCCCGTTCGGCGCTGTAGGGACAGACTTTTACATTTTGTTCTAAGTCATTTAGAATGTTGCTAGAATGACAGTATTTGTATTAGCTTGTGTTCTTTGAAGGATATGTTGTCCAAAACTGAAATATGTATATTTATTTAGTGACCAATCCTCAGTAAGTTGCCAGAAAACTGCAAATTTTATGAGGAACAAATCAAAAATAACAGGCAAAAATCTAAACGTTTGAGAGGTATGCAGCAACAAAATCAGGAAAGCATTAATAGTTGTGCTGTAAGCTCAATTGGCACAACTAAAATAATAAGAATGAAAACACATTGTACATACAAAACATTATAACTGTAATGTTCCGATATGCAACTTTAAGTAATGTCTGTTGGCCAGTTTTTAGTCCTACTATTCAGTTGACTGCAAAAAAAATAGTGCCATGCCTTACAATCTTTGTTAGTGCATAACAGCTACACCATTGGTAGTTAAAAAATGAAACATTAAAGCAGTTGTAGAGACATAGTAACACAAGACAGGACCAATGTATGCATGATGTCACTGTCAAATCTGCATGGCAGTCAATCATGCATCAGTGGCACACAAAATCACAGCCATTTGGCATGTTAATTACTTAAGCCACCCCACTTCTGCACAATCTAACCGAGGGGGTAATCTTCTACAACAACATCAGAGAAACAATGACAATGTGTATTATGGGAAAATATTTGCTTAGCTAGACTATATTTCTGATAAGCTAGTTAAACATATGGAATTAGATAAAGGTGTTTATCTAAGTGGTGAATGCTTGGAAGAGCAAGTGAGAAAAGGGCACTACACTGTTAGAGAGGGAAACAATCAGCTGGACATGCAAATATAAAAGATTAATCCTCCTCCAGAAAAATATAGATATAAATGTCTGCACACAATATCTTGAGGTTGCACTTTAAATGTTTGGATAATATCACTTTGGATTTTCTCTCTTCTGTTGATTGTTTTATAAAAGAATGCTTACTATGGGAAGAATGGGTCTATATCACTTCTTTTAATTACTAATGGGTGTACACCTATTTGTTGAACTTTTTTTTATCAAACCTGCTAATCATCAAATGCTGTTTTAACAAAAATTTTACCTGGGGCAAACCAACGGTATACTAACCAAGTGACTGTGAAAAAAAAAAATCACAAAATTTAAAAACTACCCAGGTCAGGGTGTATGCCCCCCACACCCCGTACATCTACCCTAACTAAATATACCAACTCTGAGATCACACTACAATAGGGAAATTAATTCCAGATGGTGGCCAACAGTTGGTTTGCCGTAGGACAAAATTGTCTTTCAATGATTAGTGGCTTTTTGATAGAAAAAGGATTTGACAAATAGGTGTTCACCCATTAGTGATTCAACAAAGTGATATAGACCCAGCAAGAATACATCATGCCATAAGAAATAGGTTTGCTAAATTACTGCATAATTTTTATTGTGTATTTCTATTGTTACAGTGAAGAACTGTATTTTACTACCTTGTCTAAAGAATTAATGTAAACCTTCAAAGGTTTCAGCTGTGTGACAGATAGACCATGCAGTAGTTGCCAACAACTATAACTTCTGCTGCTATCACACAATACATTTCACAATCATGACAGTCAAAACCAGCTACAAAACTATTTGACAATAGTCTTAACCATAAAGAAAAAAAAAAAAAACAAGGAGAGAAAATCAGTAGTAAATGATTAACCTAGTATCTTCAAACACAGAAAATGTACTGCCCAGCTAAAGGAGCACATTTTGTAGCCCTGCTGTTGACTGTGTGACTGCTGCTGAATCTACACAGAGAACAAATCATAATAGTGGAAACAGAGACATGGTTAGGGGCTACGGAACATTCCTGTATATCAGCACTGTACCCTAAGAATCTGATAAAGGCAAAAACTCTGCCCTAGTCACAAAATAAACTTTGTTGTTTTCATTTATTCCATGACTGTGTAATTCAGGAATGAGGGTAAAGACAACATGATCAAACAAAACCATGCATTTGCATCAGGATGTTATAGTGGTATTATACAATGATATTATATGAAAAAAGAAATGTATTAACTTTCTTGAGTAATATTTTCTCATTGAGCTTTATGTCTGCTTTTTGTCCACTCATTTCAGTATGTAAGGGCACTGCAAGGTGCATTGATTGTAATTACATAATATCTATAACAGAAGTTAATATATATAAAATACTGCATAGATTATTTGTTCCTGTAAAAAACAATTTATTCTGTTTTTCTAAACTGCCATGGAAGGTTTTCAGGGTCTTTTTTTATCTTTTTTTTAAATCATCAGATGTTAATCAGCAATACGGTTGTACATACATGCATAGAAAAGTAAATAAACTGTTTTCATTCTTACTGTCAGCCGTATGTTTTTAAACAATTATCACTCACTGCAGAATTATATAAATTGCTCAATTCCTGCCTTTCCTTTAATCTCATTCCTCCTCATCAACTTTGTTCTGCATTTATTGTTCCAAGAAATTCCATTTATTTGTATAAAATGGGTTTCTTTCCTTTTCTAAATAATCTATATAGAATCCACATGCAGTTTTTCTATGTTATTTACATTATTCATACTTGAGTTATAGATGGTTTAGATTTTGATTTCCACTTTCTATTTGTTGCTTTTCTGGCAGACAAACTTACTAAAGCCTTACAGCATCTAGGCAATTCACATCCTATATCCCAAAAAGAAGTTTTCACTGCTTCAGGTCACTTTTTAAGCCATCTCTGTTCTTTTGAATGACATCAGTGGTTTAAAAAAGTATGACAAATAAATGCATTTTAATGTTATGCAGCATTATTTAAGAAAGTACCTCACTGGTTTAAATGCAGCCATTGCTTTTTAGATGAGTTTGGGGATGTATAATAGATATAGCACACCTGCATATGTAAATACTGTATATAGCTTAATATGGCTTCTGCCAAAATAAATTTATTATATTTTTTTAAATATTTATTTCCTGCCAAAATAAATTTATTATATATTTTTTAAATATTTATTTTTTACACCAGGACAGGCTTGACTGAAGGAAAAGTACTTTGAAAAGCGATAGAAGTGATTGTGTAATGTGTGTTTCAGTTGATTAAATGATGGCATGGAGTTCCTTCTGTAAGAGTTTTTTTAATTAGTTTGTGGCAGTGAAAAATATTGGTCATAGGTATTGCTGTTGTTGTCAACTGCAATTCACAGGACCCTGAATGCATTTGTGGCTATCAAACATATTACTCTAAGAAATGTCTGACTTGTCATGGCTACAGTGATTGCTATAGATAATCAAATTTTGCATCTCTAAGCACTGCATGTCTGTCATTGCATAATTATAACTATTCATTTATGAATATTTAGCATGCCATAATATCCAAGAGTACTTTTTGCACATTAATGCATTATAACCCTCATTTGTGTTTCTTTTTTGCTACTGAAGAATGCACTGGAACTGTGAAAACGTGTTAAAGGAAGATGTGTGGCCAGTACTTCAAATGGATGAAATTATATATGCTCAGAAGTAACTGCAGTTAACCAGTATAGCATTATTAGTTGTACGTAATACCATCTGCAGTTATACTGTGTTCTATATGGCCATTACTTACATATCTATTATTACTGCTAGCAGTAAGGAGATGATGGTGAGCCCTGGTTTTGGAGCCATTCTTACGGGCATCTTCATCTTTGGACTTAGGTCAATATGTGAACATCAGTGCAGAATCGAGTATAAAAGAAGATCATGATGTGGTACCCAAACTAGCAGCACTGGACGTTCTAGAAACATAAGATGGTCGATTTTCCTTATCTGCGTCAGCAAATCTTTAAGGATCTGATGCAAGTGCTGACAAATACTCCATCTACGGATGGCACCAGGTGAGGACATCTTACTTTGGTGTATGTACTAATGCCAGCACATCTGGTTTTGATGTGATTCTTGATATGCAATAAATTATATGATGGTAATTATCCATCCTTGGCCTATCCCTCTCTTCAGTAACACCCTCTGAGTACTATAATCATGCCTGTTTACTATACTATCCTGTCCTGAACCACAATCTCAACACCTTTATGTCCCTTCCCTCAGACATTCAACACGTTGTTTCAGTACTATCTACATATGAAAAGTCTGTCTTGTTTTACCTCTTAGGTGAGTCAACCTGATACCTTTCTCTGAATATTTTTACTACAATAGGTAGTGCTTGTGGTTATTTGCTGAACCACCATACTATGATTTTGTTCTCCAAAAATTAAAATAATTAAATAAATAAATAAACAAACTCTGGACTTTCCAAAAGAAATGGCCTGGTATCTGTGAACTTTTCATTACTGTGTAACTCATTGTTGCTTTATGCTACCCCTTTCTTTTTCTGGTGTTTGCACTGTATGCTGGAAAGTGTACACAATGCAGGTTTTGCATTGGTGCATTTTTCATTAAAATTTCATGTCAGTTATGGTTATGTGTTTTTGCACACTCTGTGTTCAACATTGCAGTATGCATGTGCACTTTCATATTGTGTGTGTGAAATGTTGCTTAGCACAGCATTATGCTGACTCACTCATATTCATGGCTGATATGTCTTCTTAACAAAGTGAAGGCACATAGCCGTTTGTATGAGCTTTGCATTCTTCCTCATACTTTCTGTGTGTATTGTTACATTTTATAAACAGTTATTAATCTTTATTTGATATGTTCAAGCAATAGGTTTTATAAATCCTGTGTGTATGTTCTTTATATTTTATCTGACTGTTATCATGTCATCCATATAAGTGGGTGTCCACATATTGTAGCAACCACTATGTAGCATGGTTTTATTGTTAATTTGCCAGTGCTATTCCCTTGGTAGCCTTTGCATTACTGCTCTCTTGTTCAGGGGTAACTGTTTGTCAATGTTAGTCTTCTATTGACAGATATGTGGTTCCACAGATGTATATTTTTTTCACTATTGCATACCCTGTTCTGTATCCCAGTATACATTAGTGGTTTAATAACATTGCATGGTTCAGTGTCCTCCATGAGCAGAGTTTTCTGTACACAGATGTGTTATAGTGCTTCAGTACTGTAGTTTGGGTTGCATCTGTGCACAATGCTTGCACGTTGGTGTTTTGTTATTTATCACTGTTCCACATCACATGACATGCATTTCCCTGATGTGTGCATATTTGCTGTACGTTTTGGATATTATGAAACATTGTAAAACCTTTAAAACTAATATATATATATTTTTTCATGGTTTTGGATTATGAGTTGTGTTATGTTTTCTGCATGTGTAACAATTAAGGCTATTAATGAGGCATATAAAATGGACTTGTAAAATAAACATTCATTGGTCAGACAGCATTCCAAATGAGTGAAATAATGGACAGAGAGAACCAAGTGAAAAATGAGAGTGCCTAAATAAAGCAATATTACTTTGGAAAAAAAAACAAGCACTGCCATTTGTTTTAAAAAAAGTTTCCCAATATACAACAACTAAATAATCTTGAAATACCTCTAGAAATAAATCTCACCATCACAATAAAGTAACAAATGTATAACTAAGTATTTAATTTCTCTTATGCTTCTGTTTACATGTCGCATTCCATTTTAAGAAACTCTAACTACTTATACAAGTCACATCTACCTCTTCTGGTTTACCCACCCAGACCTTAATATAACAACACTAGGACTGCACATTTACGGGGAGATGGGAGCTTCTACCACAGCATACCTAACGGTATGTCACATCCCTATATGAATTCACCATCGGATTACTACTCTCAAGTTATGGACCACTTACAGCTCTGTAAAACTTGACTAAGACTCTGCCGCCTCATTTATTAAAGTAGTCTGGTCTATGTTTTCTGTTTGTCTTACTGATGCTTCTTGCAACATCAAAGGGTCACTCTGATGACTTGTGTTCTCAGACATTTTATACTTTGTTAATTGTGTCTTGGTGAGCTGTGAATTGGCCAGTAGATTTTCTCCATGTGGTATTCTACCAATATTTACTCCCGCACACATTATCGCACATTTCAATTACGTAGTCTTCTTCACCTCTAACTTGGTGACCCAAGTTACACTGGACAACGAGGCACATTCCCCCACCAAACATTTTATATCCAACTCATATTTTCTCTTTTAGTAACATGTCCAGGTTCTAATAAAAATTGCCATTATAAGGAAATTAATGTACTTCACACTATGGAAGAAGGGCCATTATCTAGCTAAATTCAACTAAAAATCGTATCTCATATAACATGATTTTTCATAGCATTGAAAATGCAAAGGATAGGAGAATGGAATGCAAATCTGAAGGCACATAGGATGAAACTAAGCACAGATAAGATGGTGGTAATGGCAGCAGACTGGGGAACTCAGAAGTACCTGAGAATAGAGATAGAAGGGAAGATAGTGGAAGAGGTAAAAAGCTTCAAGTATCTAGGAGGGGTGGTTGAGGAGCAGGGTAGTCTGAATGAAGAGGTCAAAGCTAGAATCAGAGGGCCTGCAGCCAACTGGCATAGAGTATCAGGTGTAGTCTATGACAGAAGAATGCCAAATAGGCTGACAAGTAAGGTGTACAAGACAGTGGTGCGACCTGTACTACTATATAGTATAGAAACCTGGGCAGTAAAGGCAGAACAGTTGAAGAAGCTTGAGTTGATGGAAATGAAGTGCCTGAGAAAGGTGGTAGGATGCACACTGTGGGACAGATGAAGAAATGAGGACATAAGAGGAGAAGCCAAAGTAGCGCCTATTGCAGAAACAATCAAAGAGAACAGATTACGGAGGTTTGGGCACATGTGTAGAAAGGCAGAAGACAATCTGGTGAGAAAGATGTAGGACAGACAGGAAGAAGGTAAGAGGAAGCGAGGATGCCCAGCAAAAGGGTGGATGGATTGTGTGAAAGAAGATCTGCAACAGTCAGGCATGAGTGTTGAAGAAGGCAGGAGTGTGGCACTGAATCGAGAGAGTTGGCGACAGTTAACACAATACCCCGACCCCATGCAGAAAAAAATGGGAAAAGGGGAGCTGATGATAATAATGATTGAAAAACTATAAGCAAATTGGTTGGCACTGCAAGTTTTATACCTTTTAAAAGATGTTGAAGAATCCTAAATGATGGGATGATACTAGACCTTATATTACAATATGCATGCCTCTACAGTTTGAGTGTAAAGAATCCCAAAGGACATTCTTTGATCAGTACTTTTACTATTAATGCAGGTGTTTTGTGACTGTAGCATTGTGATCAATGAATTGTTTCTGATTGGTTAGTTTTCATTTTGTAGCTGAATACAAAAACCTGTTTGCCTCACTAATGATAACACTGTTATGAAGACGTCCCTGTGTTTGGGATGAAGATACTCATGTACTGCATGCATGTGGACATAAAAGATTAGCAGCACAACACCTTCAAACAAATACATGCTCACACACACACACACACACACACACACACACACACACACACACACACACACACACACACACACACACACACACACACACACACACACACACACATTTATACTTATGTCCCCAACGCAGATATGAACCTAACATTAAGCAGCATTCTACCTTCTCTAGTGATAATCCTGCAATAATAGCAAAAATAAAATATTGATTTCAACAATTGCTTAGTTTTTTTGGTGTCAGTCAAAGGGAGTCCAGTAACCATCAACCTGGGAGGGCATAATCAACAAACCAAATTGCTTCATCAGGCATGGCCTGCAGGCATCCCTTCTAGGTTTTTGAACAATAGCAATGAAATTATCCACCCCTTACTGCCCTTTTTTCACAATGCCAAACAGATATACTTACCAATATAATGAAACAAGCAAATGAAAATATGAAGGTGTTACTGATCAGTGCTTGGAACTTCAGAAACTCTACTCCCTACAAGCCCTCCTCACCCTTGAGGAAGTAGATGTCTGTATATTGACTGAGACATGACTTATAATGGTGGATAGTACTCTGACTGTGCATGACTATAATGTCCTAGACACTTTTAGACCAACAATTGTGCAGGAGAGAAAAATGGAGGCAGTGTCCCAGTTTTCATTCAAAATGAAAATGGTAAAGCAGCATGATTTATTATACCTTCTTCATATTCTAATCACCATCAAAAAGGTCCCTTACCTCATATTGGCTAGCTATAGAACTCTCTCTATGCCCAAGAAAGCCATAATGCCTATCTACCAGAACTAGAGTCACTCTATATTAAACCCAACACCATTTTCATAGGCAATCTGAACTATCTTGGAAAGCTATACCACCACTAGTGCATAAGCACAGAGATTCCTGAACTTTGTCCATACAAATGCCCTGGAACAACTATTCAGAGTACCCACAAGGGGGCAGTAGCATCTTAGATCTTGTCCTTACTAATATGTGTGGATCTTGCACCATCCATTCTTTATCTTTGTCACGTGTTAGTTCTGATCTTAAATCCATCTCCTATGAAATAAAACTGAATTCAGAGACCACTTCCACAGCTGGTACCTTTATAATTTTTGCTAAGACAAACTACCTACTCCTAAGTGATATACTGGCAAGCTTCAAATCCCTGTGAAACCCAGTTAACTCTACTGAATATGTGGAAACATGCACCACTATAAGCTACCTGCATGCAAAAATCTGCATAGATGTAGCTCTTCCTTGGAGAAACAAGTGAAGGGCATTTCATGACTCCCTCCCATGGAACTTTCATGTCAATAAGCTTTAGAATAAAAAGAAGAGATTATGAGCAATGCATGGAATGATAGAGCCCTCATCAATAATTAAACGTACAATTCAGATGGTTAATTAAATCTACCAAAGCTAAGTTCAAGGTGAAAATATCCACCCAAGCAAAGGAAAACCACAAGGCCTTTTTAGTCAAGTTTGTAAACTCAGAAGCACAGCTCAACAATGAGCTGAGCTGAGTTTAACCAATATTACATACACTGAAGCTGAAAATATAGCTGTTACTAACCAAAAAATTCAGCTCAAATTTTACCCCTATCTATTTCACATGAAATATCTGAAACTGATTCACCACCAGCAATCACACAATACCAATCCTGAAAGCACTGTCAAAAGTAAAAAATACTGCATCAGTGAGTACTGACAATATCTTAGGATGCATCAATAACATGAAGCATGATTTTGCCACAACCTAACAGCATTGTTCAACCTTAGCCACCAAAGGCCTCTAGTTAAATTTGCAGATAACTGTAAGCAAGAAACAGTGATTTAATCACTAAAAGACTCAGCTGTCCTACAAGAAGGCTTGTCCCAAACAAATAGCTAGTGTCTGACTCTTTGGCTAAAGCTAACTGCCAAAATAAGCACTATCATCTCCTTTAGAAAGTAATTTCTGTTGGATAGCTACCACATTGACAACACACCCCTGTTGACCCAGTAGTTTTGGATTTGGGAACTTATAACCAGCATGTGTTCACTACGGTAAGAAAGACCTTCTATATAGTGAAGCTCATACACAAGGGGATTTTTTTCAAGATCCAGGGATGTTGTAGTCCCACTGTACTCACCCCTTATTAGGCCAATCACTGAGTATAGTGACCCTTTTGGCATTTATCGGTTCAGGCACATGCAACAACTGGAATGCCCACAGAGATACCTTACAAAAAGGATAGAAAGGCCTAAACATTATGCTCTGCATGGACTACCTCAAAGCCCTATTACTGTAGTCAGCCTCTTGCATACTGCTAAGAGGTAACCTGTTTCCAGCATACAAGGCATCTTCTGACCCATTACTGAAGGACTTACCTCACATCCACAAGTTAAAGGCATCAGAAATACTCAGTCCAGGGACATAAACCTTTTCTGCAACATTAAAAGAATGGTTTGTAGCGACAGGTATATTTCACAGAAGAAAACACTGCTGTGAAATAGTCTAGCTATCCATTTAAACCAAAGCTAATGCCTGACCACATTTAATTGTAAGTTGGATCAATGGATGGAAATAGGAAGATTACCCCATGGTTCCTCACTGTACTACTAATGGACAGAGGGAGGTCCTAAATGCTTTATCTTAATGCATGGCTCCCCTCCAGATATCTATGCTCTGATCTAGTAATTATCACTAGAATAATATATAAATATGCATCTTAGAAAGAGTTAGATGAATCTAAACGTTAATGGGACTGGTTAATTTTAAGCTCCAAATGGGATAATTGGCTAGGCTTAAAATGGCTCTCAAGGGCAGTTAACCTAGTGCTAACCTATGAAGCTCTCTCTTTCTCTCTCAATATATAGGTTGTGAGCAGTTGGCCAAATGACCAGCTACATCAACACCTGTTTGGCCGACATAGACAGCTAGTTGACAGGTGTGCAACATCAACAATTCCCTTATAGAGAATATTCTCTTTGCCTGGGGATTGAGTAAGCTCAGAGTTAGTATATATAATTGGCAATGGGTTTGTGGGGTACAGATGAAATTGCACCCAATGCAATTCTCTGGTGCATTTGTTGTTTTGCCTTGTTAATGTCAATATTTTTGGAGATGGTATAGCTGGTCATTCGTTCGGCTGCCCTACACCTATATACATTTTATATATATATATATATATATATATATATATATATATATATATATATATATACAGTATTTATATGTATGTGTATATATATATATATATATATATATATATATATATATATATATATATATATATATATATATATATATATATATATATATATATATGGGTCTACTTCTGTTCATTGAAATTACACTTTATCAAAGAACAGAAGTATGAATCCACTTTGGCAAAAATGCCTTTAAGTGAAAATGCACTTTCGCGAATTACACTTTATTGATGCACAAAACCACACATAAAACGCACTACAAACACATGCCCATCACACCCCCACTACTTAAATATACTAACTGTGAGATCGCACTACAGTGGGGAAAAGGGAGTAATTCGTAACTCCCACTGTACCATGCTTCGGTAAAGTGTAATTTGCAAAAGTGCATTTTCGGTTAAATGCACTTTTGCTGAAGTGGTTTTGTACTTCTGTTCTTTGATAAAGTGTAATTTCAGAGAATGGAAGTAGACCCATATATGTATATATATATATATATATATATATATAGATATATATCTGTATATATATATATATATATATATATATATATATATATATATATGTATATATATATACAAATATGTCTAATATTTATTTACATATTTACATATGCAAAGGACCTCCGTGCCGTCCCTGACACATATATAATATGTAAGTCTAGCTATCCTTAGCTCTTCAGGCCTAGCACACATAATAAAAGGAAATACCCTCCCCCTCCATGCATGGGCAAACACACGCACACCCTAATGTCTTAAGATGAATCCCAGAACTCTTGCATTGCTTGGTTGTCTGACAGATGTATTGGAAAGAAATTAACACTCTATTGTTACCTCATATAAATTTAAGAAAGTCCCTTATTAATGTACCTAAGCAACTAACACACTCATTGCCATATTCTCTCAGGCATAGAATAAAAGATGCTCAGCAAAATTGCCCATTTATCCATCATATCCATGTTCAAATGAGCATCTCATGAACTGCCAGAGATATAAATATAATGCCAATTTTTTTGAGTGGCATAGGGTTGCTACAATCTCTAAATCCAGCACAGATCTACACTACTGTAGCAATGATCTGTTGTTTGTTTAGGAAGCAAAACTGGATGGTGAATAAAAGTTTTCATTTTGTACAATATATGATTAGGCCGTCCTAGTGTGTTCTTCCTTCACAAAGCCAGCTTAGCCATCACATATATTTGAAGGCTTGTGTGGAGAGATTCACATGGTGTAAACCAATCGTTGCAGTACATAGCCAGTAGTTCCTGATACTCTTGATACTGCTCCTGTGAATCACATGATTCATTAGTAGATACACTGTGTGCACAGCTCTCTGCTGATGATATCTGTGTAACAATACTCAACAGCACAACAGCTTTGTACTGCGCTTCAGGGTATTCTAGGTTACTGAATCACAATTAGCCCTGGTTATACTACATCAAGGTATCTTACGATTTGCATAACATATTCATGAATTCTGCTCAACATGCATTAAACAACACTTATCCCTATGCTCATAGGTTCATATGCTGTTACTAAGCGAAACACTGATTTGCTCAGAAGTTACTTTGGTACATTGTTAAGCTTAGCATCATGAACATTTCACTAAACATAATAAGTCCATTGAGATCTGTGGGACCTCAAGGAGGTATCATGCCTCACTGCCATCCCTCTGTCATGAAAGCTACAGTTTGGTTACATTCAGTATTTGCTTTCAGGAAGTTGTTGCTCATGCTTCATCATTTTAGTGGTACTTTTGTACTAGAAGTGAGTATTACACTTAAAGCCGTTTTTTTTATCTTGCTGAATCCAGTCATCCAACTCAGTGAAACAGCTACATGGTAACATACTGAGAGCATTACATCCTTAAAGTTTTTAAGGGAGTTCCATATGAAATAATAATAGGGTTTGGGGCATATTCACAAAGTTACATTTAGATCAGTGCACTCAGTTTTGTTTTTCTTAAGTTATTTATTCATCTGGTAAAGGCTGTGAAACTGGAACAGGACCTGTTTAGTGTGGAGAGTTTGCTTTTAGTCAGTTATTCATTTGACTTAGGTTGTGCTACTGGAGCAGGTCCTGTTTAAATCTGTGGTGTTTGTGTTTAATAAGTCAGTTATTCATTTGAAATTGACTATGTTACTGGAATAGAAACTATTTAATGTAGATATTTCTACAGCTAAAATAGAGGAAGAAGTTACCTCATGGTTACTTTACAATTCAGGAGCACCTACTGGATGAGAACTCAACTTGAAGTATTCAGATCTTGGTGTTAGGACTTATCACTCATTATGTTCCATAGGAAATCACTGCCAATGAAACTTCTAAGTTTGCACCATTGATAATTTGTTTACTTTAGGGACTTCTCCTTAATGTTTGTGCAACCACAATGAGTTGGTACACGTAGGGTTGATAGTATGGGTGGTTTGCTTACCTCATGGAAGCTCCAGGAACTGTGGCATGCATTCTTTTTTATTTGGTTGAGTTTTAGCTAGTTGAATTTGATTGGTCAGGCATAAGCAAAATTAGAACTTGGCAATTCATAATGGAAGAGCTACTTCATCATGCCTTGTGCTTGCACAACTATATAATGATTCACTTTAATCTGTACTGCATTTTATTTATTTGTAAATTATAACAATGCATGTTTCTATGCACTGATTACTGTCTGGGACAAATAATGCATTAATTGCTTATGGTATGATCTGTTTGGTACTGTTAATGAAGTACTGTTTGCTGTCCATAACAGAAGACCATTGCAATAGCAGTAATGTATGCTGTCCATAACGGAAGACCATTGCAATAGCAGTAATGTATGCTGTTCATAACAGAAGACCATTGCAATAATAGTAATGTGTGCTGTCCATAACAAAAGACCTTTGTAACAGAAGTAATGTGTGCTGCCCATAACAGAAGACCATATTAATGGCAGTGATGTGTACTGTCCGTAAAAGAAGACCATTCAAATGGCAGTAATGTGAGCTGTTCATAACAAAAGACCATTGTAGCAGAAGTATTGTGTGATGTCAATAACAGAAGACTATTGTAACAGCAGTAATGTGTGCTGTCCATAACAGATGACCAGTAATGTGTGCTGTCCATAACAGAAAAACACTGTAACAAAAGTTATGTGTTCTCACTCCTTTTCATGTCTGTGCAAGACATAGACAGTTTCAGCAGACTGTGCCTGACCTTCTTAGCATACCTGTTTACCTCTTTACTGATAAAAATCACAAGATTGCCCCATGCCTTTCTAAATTGCTTTGCAATTTCTTACTTCATCTTTGCAGAAAGGCTACTTTATCATTAACACTGTTCTGCAAACTGTCTTCATAATTCCTTTCCAGAATCCATCTGTTATTTTAAATTATAATAACTAACACTTCTTTCTCTCTCTTTTTTAAGATGGTACATACTAGGACTCTAGGGCTCCTTTCATGCACTTAACACTTTTTTTTCATGCACTTTCAGTTTCCTTTCTTCAAGATTGTACATAATAAGATTTTCTAGTCTGTTTAAATATTTAAATGGACATGGATATAGACTATACACCATTATAGTTCATTGCCCTCCTCTGATCTGCCTGTATTTCTTTTGTATCATTACAATAAGCCAGTGTACAGAGGTAGACAATACAAGAGATGGGGGTCATGATAAGGGTATGTAGAAAGTGTTATCATTCATGCCTGTTTGATTTAGACTGCTGATTCATTTTCCACTGAATCCCATGTTTGCACAAGGCTTCCCTATAGGAGTTTTATGTCCTTTGCTAGCTTTTCCTTCTTGGAGGTCTACTAATCCATGGCCAGTTTCATAATTTATTTCTTTTTATTTTCTACTACCTCCCTTTTCATAGCATGGTCATTTTCTGCAATTTTGATTCTCTAGTGCTGGAAGGATGGATTTATACTGTAGAGTTATGTCCTTTTCTATTTATTTTACAAGGTATCCTTTCCTCCTTTCCATATTTCCTTCAAAGCTACCCAAAAAAAAAAAAAAAAAACTGAAAGGACAAGCCCTATCTGTACAAACACCTGTGTACCTTTTACCTTTTTGTATCTGACATTGAAATACCTCCCAGTGTGCTAAGGATGGTGATCAGTACAGCTTGATATAATGACATATACAGCTCTGATCTATACATTTCCAGTGGCATTTCTGGACTATGTTATAGTGTTATGCAAGATATCATCAGACAGGTGAAACTAAAAAACTGCTTAACTGTTAAATAAGTAATAGTGTGTGATCATGGCCTTAACAGGTAAGTGCACTATATTCTGCTGATGTCTGATAAAATGAAATTGAGTAATACAGTAATATAATACTTAAATATATAGCATGTTTATCAACAACACTCATCACAGCGAGCAGCTAACAGACGAAGGAAGAAACATAGCATGTAGAATGTGGTAATATTTGACAACAGCAAGTCATACAGTTACAACCCACTGTAAAGTTTTAGTTCTTATGATACAGGATGGCAAAATGATGCTAAATACTGTTTATATGCGTGTTGTAAAGTATAGCAATCAGCGAAATGATTCTGCATGCAATAAAAGTACTTCTTTAGATTCCTTGCTGCATTACAACACGCCTCAGATAATACAGGATAGGAGTGGAAGCGGTTAATGACTGGCCTTTTTTCTTACATGTAGTTGGAGTGCGGCTTTACTGGACTGAAGGCATGTGATGACCATTCAAAAGAATCTGAAATTGAGAATGACTAGCATGCCAATCTAAATCTGTTTTAACAAATGCATAGATTCTCCTTGAGTAATAACACCTCACATTTTACTTGCTGTCAAGACTTGCCTTAGAATAAAGTTAATTACTGTGGATTTCCATTATAACACTAGAATATTCTTGCATTTAACTGTAGGACTAAGTAACAAGATAAGATTGTATCTCTGCACAGTTTGCTAAAATACAACACTTACTTAGGCACTTCCAGTCTAGTTATACATGCAGTAGCTATGACAGAAGTCTATACATCATTTACAGATTTCACTTGAATGTCATTTATTCAGAGAAAGGTAGAGTTTTGCTTAATCACTGTGACACAGCTATCAAAATGTATTATACACTATCTAAATGGTAATTTTCTTTCTAGACATCATGCTAAACTGTTATTACCCCTCAATCTGCTGACTGCTTCACAGAAAATAATTGGATTTTAAGACATTTTATGGCAAGGAAGTAAAAATGAACAACTGTCTCTACATTTTAACAGCAATCTGTTGTATTACATACATACTTAAACTGAAACAATAACAATTTAGCAGACTGATTAATACCATTCTTTTTCTAAAATAATATTTTTTAAAAGAATTACTATTGCTGAAATTTGTGATCTTAACATTCTTTTTCTATAGTGTTTAAAATATATACATGCATTTGTTTTCTGTGCATGGGGAGATTTTGTTTATAAATGATCTATAACATATTTATATGTGTACATATATGCTTACATTAATGTTTTCAAATATAATAATTATTAATTTATTAGTTTTACAGAAATGCATGTTCTTAAGAGCTTATGTAGTCTTACATGGTATTAAAAAAAGCTAAACATATATACATGAATTGGGGCTTTATCGATGTGTATACATAACATTCAGCTATTCATGTGTCTTTTCATTTGCGTATGTATATGTTTTTTTTTGTGTGTGTGTGTGTGTGTGTGTGTGTGTGTGTCTGTGTGCACTAATCTCAAAATACAACTTTCTGAATTTCAGAAACTAAATATCGAAATATCTATTGCCTAAAAAACAAATCCCCAAACAACAACACTGAAACACACACACACACACACACACACACCCCACATTTAACATATAGCAAAAACAACAGTCTCATTTTGTGATAAGTCAAATAAAATTACAAAAAAAAAGAACGCCTATATTACCATCAGACATACTTTGTCGGAATAGTGGTACTGTTAGGAAAAGAGATTTTCAGAAGACAATCTGTATGGTAGGGGTTAGGGACAGGGGCAGAGATATCGATAGGGTAAGCATATATGAGTAAGGATGGGCAGGTGATGTTATTTATTTCTTTGTTTGTTTATTTATTTATTTATACAGTTTGTTAATTGGGATACAACATTGATCCTATTGGACCAATTTCAGTTTCTGTCCAAAATGTAAATACACCAAGTAAAAAAAAAAAATAAATAAAAATAGTATAATATAACATGCTAAAAACAAAGAAATAATTACTATACAATAGAACAATGATTTAAGAAGGTAGTGAACAGAAACCACAATGTACAATATTTACAAAAGTTAGAGTAGCCTCATATTAGGAGTCAAAGAAGAGATGGTGTAGTGAAAATGATAGGCAGTATGTGTCAGAGATTAGAGAGACTAGGTTATGTGACCTGAAACAGAGCATTTACAAGCAGCTTGTGCTGTGAAATGTTCCTTAAGTTGTGCCAACAATGAGAAGTAGTTGGATTTCAGCAGTTTGCAGCACTGCCTCATTCACTGCTAGCATTATGCTGGAAAATAAATATTGGGCCTTTACTCTCTTCACTGAAGCTCCATTAGTCCATATATTCTGTGCTACCATAAAAAGGAAATGGTAGCACATGGTATCAAAGGTATTTTGCATACAGCATAAAACTCTACTTGCCTACTCCTTGTTAATTTCTCCAATTATTTTGGGTTTTATTACCATAACTGGAAAGGATCCCACACCTAAGCCAAAGTATGATTCAAGTTCCTGAAATTAGCATTGTTTCAGTCTTTGATGTTAATCTGAAGCTTGGAATGATAGGTAGGCTATATTGTCCAAACCAGCAAGTTGAAAGAGATACCAAGTAGCTAATAACCAAAGAAAAAAGTAATTAGTTAGTATCCCAGTCCTTGTAAAATTCTTCCTCATTCTTAAATGCTTCTACACTGAAAGAAATATGTGAGTCATTATTCCGTGTTAAAATTTTCCTCTTTATTAATTCAGGTAGGTGAGCGTAATTCTGTTAGATTTATGAATCAAGGTCGCAAGTTTACCCAGCTGATGTCTTATTACAATACGGGTGTTTGCAAAGTATCCCTAATAACAATCTACAACAGTGAGTAAACATGTCAAATGACCAACGAAATCTATGAAAATTTACAGAAAAATCTGGCAAGGCTAGAGTTTTCACTATGTGTTTCCTTAAAAGTCCTTGTGTTAGAGGCTCATGGGAAATATGCAAATAAAACATTTAAGGCCATCCTGTGCTTAAGATTTCACATATAATAAACCAAATCAATATACGCTTTTGGTATCAAGCAGGAATGTTTCAATAGTACAGCTTAAAAATATATAACGTATATAAAATATATATAAAGTAGGTGTAAGACCAGCTAATGTTGAGACCAAACACTTTAGAAAGAGACATAAAATGCCATCATGTGTCTTGACACTGCTCTTTCACCAATGGGGGTTCATCAGACCTACCTTTGAAAAATGGAACAAGTCCAGTATACCAACACCAAATTGAGGCCTAACCAAACTGAGTCATATATAATGACTGTATGATGCTAGTGTAAAGAAGGCATTATGAAGATTATTAATCTGAGCATAACAAAACATTATTACACAAAGAAGCTAAATTCTTGAGCTTTTCTTTCAGGAGTCAGTAGTAGACTTGGTGGGTAATTGTTCTTTGGTTCAAAACACTTTTTATGGAGATATGGGTGTTATGTCCAGGAGGCCGATTAGCCAGTAGGTGCATTTACCATTCAAGTTCATGCTTCTCATGGATGACGTTGGTGGATCCCTGAAGTTCCTTTTGCTCAATCATATCCAAGATATGAAATCAGAACTTGTGTCCTTTTTCTAGGTTGTGCTTAGCAAGGGCATTGTTAATGTTGTATTTTAGCTCATGCAGATGTTGTGTCATCCTGGTCTTAAGTTTGTTAAGTGTCTTACCGATGTAAAATGCATTACAGATATTACAGCTTGCCCTATAAACAACACATTTGCTCTGATAACATCAGAATTTGCTGAAAAAAGTCTTACCTGTGTTTGGGCAAGTAAATCTGTCCATGTTGCTTAGGACTATCAGTATCCACATTTAGGCTTGTGACATGGGTAGGTGCCTGGTTTATTCCTGGGGAGTGGATCGTTGAGTTTACCAGTAGATTTGATGTATGTTCTCAGGTTCTTGTTTCTACAGATAGTGAATTTAGGGGTTGATGGTAGTATAGTGCCAATAGTAGGGTTGCTGCTGATTATGGTCTGGTTATCCTTAATGATGTTTCTAATTGTCTAGAAATCCATAGAAAAAGTGAGGACAAATGCTGTTTCATTGTGGTTGTAGTTTCCCTGCTTTTTTTTCCTTTTTTAGCTGTCTGTGTCTGGGTAATCAGGGTTTCTGAATTTATTCTTAATGATGGGGTCAAAGATTTCTTTGATGAAGTTGCTTTGGTATCCTCTCTCTCTAGGAAGTCTCTTTCAAGCTTAATCATGTTTTTCATGAATTCCCCGAGTTCTTTAGAAACCCTTGCTATTCTGAGCCCTTGAGACTTCAGGACATTTTTCTTAGTGAGTAGGGGGTGCATGCTGTTGCTGTGAAGTAGCAGGTTTCTTCTTCTGGGCTTTTGGCATAAGTTGTTGGATAGTAGGTTGGTGCCCCCCGCTTTTGTAATGGTCAGGTCCAAGAAAGTGACCCTTTCTCTACTAAAGTCATTGGTGAACTTAAAAAATTCTGTGATAGAACCGATGTAGTTGAAAAAATGAGCAAGTTGCATTTTTGATCCTGTCCAGACTATGAAGATGTAATCAACATTTGATATTAGCCAAATATGCTGTTCACAGCACCCACAATGTGCCCAGCAATGACACCATCTGCAATTCATTCGGAGTCCACATATATCTGTAACATATGTAAATAAGACTGGAAATTCTTTCATATAAGATCTGTTGTCCCTTCTACTATCGGAACCATCTAGGTATCCTTCTTCCACATTGTCCTAGTTTCTGCCTGTAAATTCTGGCATTTTATGACTTTGTGTCTCTCTGTACATAAGACACTGTAGTGATTGGGTGTAGCAATTTCAAAGATCAGTGCTACTTTTGTCTTCTTTTCATAGACTAATATATCTGTTTTTCTCACATCTATTTTTGAACTGTTAGTAATGTGTGATCCCATGTGACATAAACTGTTATTTTCTATAATACTTTGAGGCTCATGTTTCCAGTGTTTTTCAGCAACCTCAATATTATGATTGCACAATCCCCAATATAATAGTCCTGCCACATTATTATGCCTTTCAGTATGCAGTCCTTCTGCCATTAGTATGTCACAACCAGCAACAAGGTGTGCGACTGTTTCCAATTCTGTTTTACAAAACCTACATTTGTCTGTTTCTTCCACATGCTCAATGGGCTTTGTAAACCAACATGTATGTAGTCCACTATCTTGGGCTGCCAATATTACCTTTCATCTTTTGGTTTAAATTCACCTCTCATTAACCATTCCTGTGTTCAATCCTGATCAACATGAGGTTGTTCCAAGAGTTTTCTATACTTGCAGTTGTATTTATACATTTTCTCCATTTCTTGCCTTATCATTTGAGACTCTCCTTGCCATGAGTCTCTGCCCATCTCACAGAAGTTAGCCGTTATTGCCAGTGATAATGTGATGATATCCTGTTCATTAATCCCCATCCATGTTTCTAAAGCAATTGCTTCATCCTTATACACTGATATTAGCCAATATCTCAGTGCGTTTTTAGAGCTACATTTTCTTTCACTGTAGTCTCACACAGTGGGCTTAAGTACCTCCCTTCTTTTATCTCCTTATATACCTGACCTAAGTTACATGTCACTTTTAACTCCACTTTCTTATAATAGTGTAACTCATTAGAATCCCCCAATTTTCCTTCCTCTGAATATTTTATTGCCAATGAGTTTCTTGTCTAACAATTCCTACTGAAAATTTCTCAGACCATTTGTCCTAGGTAGTTTCATATGGCCCTGGTTCTAGTAACTCTTTTTCTCAGACTATCCTTTTTTGTGTCTTTTACCATCCTTGTATTTCTGTATAACTTTTGATAAAACCTTGCTAACCTCCTTCTAGTTTTATAATCATTTTTCACCCTGGATCCATACTCTTGTTTAATTGTCACAGCACTAGCTTCCTTTATTTAGTCATTCAGACTGTATAGCTGACTTCTTGTTCCCATATTTCTCTTTGCCTACATCCTTGACCTATGCCAGCACAACACAACATTTACATACCTTATCCTTTCCTTCTCTTCCTTTTCTTTTGTTAAACATTAAATACCCACTCTCCTACTTGATTAGTAACTCCCCCAATTCATTGTGCATCCTTCCAGACTTGTCCTTACTCATCCAACTGTACACGTTTGTTTAAGCCATGAGGCACTCCATACAGACCACCTTTATTCCACTCCAACATGCCTGCATCACTGTGACAGTCTCTATGAGTTTTGGCAATCTTATCTCACCATTTCCATAAGCAGAATAGTTACTTCTATCTTGCTCATTTTCAAGGGTTTCACCTCTTTCTATGATCCACTACAATTCTTATTCAGCAAACCATGTATAATGGTGCATAATCTGATATATGTCCCTCCATAATGTTTGCCTTTTCCTTATAAACCTATAACACTGTGTTTTCATCCACTACAATTTTGTCCAACTGACTTCCTCATACTCATGTCTTGGGAGTGTATATTCTTGTTTACTCTCAACACACACCCATCAGCTATAGTTTCTTCACAGTGTCTTTTTAGAAAAGCTCTTGGCTGCTTCTATTGGACAGACTTCCCCCTAAGAGCTATGATGCTCTGCTTCTGGCACCATTTTTAAATCACTATTATCACTTTATCCTTTTCCCTCCTTGAAACCCCTTTGTTTCTTATTAGGGCCTAAGAATGAGCTTGACAGAACTGACATTTTTTTACCTACATTGCACTAAAAGCTATTAATCATCCCCTCCTGTTTTGCAGCTACCTGTCTTTCAAGCCTAGGAACTAAAACCATTGTCCCTATTTCTCACCAATGCTTATGCAATTTTTAACAACATATTACTCCTATCCAACATGATCTGCACTGGATGCCAGTTCACTCTCAGATTATCTTGCAGGTTCTGGTGTTGATTTATTTGTCTTTCCATGACTCAGATCCCTCTTACCTGACAGAGTTGGTGGTGTTATATACCTCATCTAGGGTCCTATGTTCAACTACTCTATGGCTACTTTTGGTTCCACAGGCATATTTAGAAAACTCTGGCATTCACTCTTTGCTTATCAAATGTCCCACTTGTAGAATCTACAACCTCCACAACTCTGGGTGTCTCAAACTTTGTCTAACTTTTGCAGATCACTTAAGGCCTACCTTCTTGATATTGTATTTGATGGGTTTACATGAGAACTGATGCCAGTTTTATTTGTTTAACCTTGTGTCCTTTCAATTGTTACATTGCATTTTAATCTTATTATTATAATTTTATCTGTTTAATGTTCATTCCTATCTGTGCATGAAGTTTTGTAAGAAAACACCTAAATAAAGTTGAAGTTGAAGTTTTCCCATGAAAATCCATACAAACTCCATGCATCTTCTCTGTATGACTTTAAAGCATCCACATTCCAGTTAACATCACTGTTGCATATCCCCCGATCTACCGTCTTCATCTGCCACCTCATTTCTTTCTGCTTGTCTCACTAATCCAGGCTCCTGTCATATAAGTACATCAGTGAACAAGGTTCTTAGGATCCTTGGCTGTCAAAACAGACACGGCCCACATACCATCTGAATCCAGGCTGCTAAAGATCATTGACAGGCCATCCCAGGGCTGTTCCCCAAGTTCTCCATATTCCCCCCACACAAGCTATTCATTGCATTAACACACTAGCTATAGATAACACTTTTGGCTAACCTCAGGAACCCCTAACTTCCTCCTTCTCTGTTTTATCAACAGTGTCACTAACTTCCCTGTATGCAGGGATCCCATCCTCACCCATTGATGGTTCCACTTCAGTGGTACTGCCCCACCTTGCTCCCATCTGCCTTTTCTTTCCTTGTTCAGGAAAACCTCTATCATCCTTTTCCCAGTCCCATTTTTTATGTCTCCTCCTTACAACTGCTTAACAGTGCTTGATTGGCCAGTGAGTATGTTGCCACCATTATCTGATATTCCATCTCCCTTTGCAGTCATAGCTTATAACTGCAGCTGTCTCATCCACACTTTTTTCTCTCTTTCACTTTAAATGAATGTGATGATAAGAACTCTTTTTTTTCCCCAGTGAATAGGTCTACCCATCCAATTTTAAAAGGTCACAACAGACAATCACCTAGATAATTTCCCCTCTTTTTGAACTCTCTCATCATTTCATCAGTGTTCTTTCATGCCTGCTGGCTACTTTTAATTCATTGATAATATATTACTCCCCTCCCTCAGATACCACAGCAAGCTAGTCTTTATTTCCTTATCCAGCACTTATTTTTTCAGTTCCTAATGCCTGTTGACTTCATGCTATCCTCATTGCATTGGGTTAGCAAAAGCAAAGAAATAAAAAAAATATGTACACCTTTTTCCCCAAAAAATGATGCAGATAGCAAGTGCACCCACTGCAAGCTAATCTGCCTGGCAAATTTGCCACTACCTTTAGTCTCAGGCTACTAGTCTATCAAATTGTACCTGACATCCTTAGTGTCAGGCTATTAGTGCACACATTGATTACCACAGTAAACAGATGCTAACATTTCCATGTTTTGTGGTACTAGGAACCACTAAGAAATCTGATACAAGAAGAATATGGAAATGTGTGAAAATTTCTTTTAACAAACTTAGTTGGTTTTATGCGATAAATAC
>NC_056725.1:1068843567-1068931067 GCF_019279795.1 Protopterus annectens
TTGCAGTATCAAACAAATGTGTTAGTTGTGCAGATGCTGACTAAGATGTGTACAGTTTGTGAGTGCATAAGTATGAATACCCTTAACATGATGGTTTGTTGCCCCAACTGTTAAGTGTACTACAGCAGTCACTATTCCTGGAAAAGGTATACTTGCATGGGCCATCTGCATTTGCCAGTATTTGATCACTGTGCCCTACAAATGTCCCTCAACTCTGCAAGATTTCAAGGTCAACTCATGCACAGTCCTTGGAGGTCACACAGAGCCTTCACTATTGCTGTGGAGTCAGAGTTATGTCTGCCACAATTCATGACCTTGACAATGTACAGCCATTCTTAGTGAGCTTTGGATGTCTGCTTCAGTTCACTATTGTGTTTCAGGCTAACACCCTTCCCCATCCTCAGCCTTTCTGCAGATGCTTGACAAGTATGGGCTACACATGAGTGACATTTTGCAGTGTCCCAAATTCAGAACACCATGTGTACCTGCATAGTCCCTGCTAATGAATGGCAAACACGCAGGTGTACACTGGCACCAGCAAGATACAGATGGGGTTGGTGGGCCTAAGATGAGGTGAGGTGTTGCTTGTGCAGTACATGTATCTTGATTGATACGGTCTGTAGGTTTCTAACTTGGTCTTGGTGCACCATTAAACATTGCAACACATGCCTTTGGAGGACACTTGATGTTATGCATATGTTACCTGTAGAGAGCCCTGGCTGATGTTTCCTGTGGAACAACTGTCCCATCTGATTACCCTAACCCATGGGCCACACTTATGCAGAGTTCAAGCTATTGCCAACACATGTACTGCACAACCAGTACTTGCTAGACACTCCTGCAACTCCCTCAGTGTTGCAGCATGTTACTAGGCAGCCTGCAAGGCCAGTTTGCAACATGTGCCATTATCTGTCTTGGATGGCCATCTGTTTAATTTCTATATTAATGTTGTCCCATACATCCTCATTACATACATGATTGTCTGCACTGTTTGCCATGGTATATGCAATGGTGAGGTAAGGCTACATGTCCCACTCCTGTGTCCTACTTGTTGGGTATGGGATCCATTCCATGGCTTGTAAGATGTCTGCAAGCTACAGCTGCCTCTGTTGCAGGTGAGTGGGCACATTTGATGGGCAAACGTCTTCGACACCAGACCATTTCTTGGTGTGACATTGAGGACTTGTACTTGCATACTCATGAAGAGTGAAGCTGCCAGTACCTCAAAAGCTGCTTCCACAATATGTTATTTGGAGTGTATGCACACATATGATGTCAGTGTTTGTTAAGGTATGTATTACCCATATTTGCTGTCCTAACATAGAATTCCATATTATACATAAAGCTCATGTTAGGACTACATTACAGGTTGTAAGTGTTGTGGAATGCGGCATTGTGATATGCCATTGTGTAGATCTGTAACAGTTGCCATTGTAATAATGGTATATACACTGTTGTAGCACTGTATAAGGGTGATGTTTCAGACATTTGTCCCACCATTATGTTCATCTCTGTGCACACATCCTGCAATGACAGGTTGTTAGTTATATTGCAGGGCTCTTACATACCCTTCAGATATGCCACCATGGTGACCACTGTGATGCAGTGCCATTAACAGAAACAATAAGTGAACATGTACAGCATGCATTATGGGTCGGTGTGTTAAATGTGTGCATGGAAAATACCATGGCCATAACATGGCCGGTGTATTTGCAAACCTGAACAAACGACACTATACTCACCAACTACAGGCTGCTGCCCCAGAGGTATACCAGAAGGATCTACATAGTTGTGTGAGAGATGTGATGTCATAGCCACACCTGTGGCTTTGGTACAGAGTGGGACAAGCATTACAGTACATCAACAGTACAAACCCACAACCCTACAGATTATGCACATCTGTTTATTACTAAAACGCAGCAACAGATTATATATATTTTATCTCACATATGCATGATTAAACTCTACAGATGCAGATGGATAAGCAACAGTGGTCTACTGATGTGCCCTGGGGCCTTCCTGCATGCTCCTCATACATTCTGGGGGTAGCACCCACCTCCACAATGCTATCTGCAGAGTCTTGTCTTTGCAGGGGGCAGGTGCCCTGAGGCTGTCGAAGAGCTCTTCAGCATGTGTCAGGGGGGCTGGATGGCATGACCCCCTGTGGCTAGCTGGTCCCTCCTAACTGCAGCAGCATGCTGATGGGCATGGCAGAGTAGGTCAGTGCAACAATGTCAGACCTGCTCATAACTGCGGTTATCATTTACCCTGGAGATGAGCTCATTCCACAGGGTGGTCCTCCCTTACAGATCATGGGCTGTACGGCCAAACAGGGTGTGGTAGTACTGCACCAGGTGGTTTATAATAACCTCATTCTCCTGGGGGGAATAAACTGGCGAGCACTCTCTTGAAATGGTGCCTGAAAGACCTAAAGAGGAAAAAAGGTCTGAGAACCTCATACTGCAAGGATATAATAGTTGTTAATTCACATCTCTGTCTCTCCACCACCATATCTGCAACAATAATCTGAACACATAACTCAATGGGTATGTTTACATCAAACCTACTGTTGGGACATATATCGTATTGTACAACAAATTGTGCAATGTGTTTCTAGTCATGTTCCATGTTGAAACACTATCACTGGTGGCCTGTTGTGAACAATATAAACAGCAACACAAAACGCCAGAGAACTAGCGTAAATCACACCAGGAAACTGGAAACTAGACCGGAGACAAAACGTTTATTGGTTAAGCGCTTTCTTCAGTGTAAAACTGCCTTCATCAGAACATCAGTTACTAAAATTCATCACATTATATACATAAAAAGCCCGCCTTTTTCCATTAATTATTCAATTAAGCATTTTTTTCCAAAAATTCTTATATCAAAAACTTAATGTGACAGAATGGTAATATGTAGTATACTATAAAATTTATATGTCCCTTTCATTAAGCTAGTCTCTTTGTACAAAAATGTCCATTAACAAAGTATAAATAAAATGTGTGTAAAATACACCATGATTTAAAAACCTGACAGAGTGTGTACAAAATCTATATACATAATAACTAATTAATATATCTGAACCCTGCACACTGTTGATATCTACTAAACACTACCTATAACCTAATAATTAAAAAACATGTATGTATAGTCTGATCACCTATATATCTAGTTAAATAAAATATATATATATATGTAAAATGCCTATTAACATCTGGATACAGTGCCAAACATTACCATGTCATGACTGAATATACAATCATTACCAAATGTGACCTTAGCCATATTTGCATAATTTAACCCCATAAGCATGAAAAGAACATGAAAAAAGTATGAAAAAAGTATAATTCTAAACCATCAAAAATGTATAAATACATCAACCCATTTGTACTAGGTTCTAACTAGTGGTTTGGTAGGAATAACCTCATTCAAACCAGGAGGGGTACTTGCATCTAACCGGATCTGCCATCTAATTTCCTTTTCCCCTACTATAGCTTTGATATTGCCACCTCGGGGATTTGGGACGACCACTTCCAAAATTCCAAATTTAAACATCTTACATTGTGGGTTATTCATCAAATGTCTTGACAAGGCATTATTGATGTCACATTTCCTCATACAGTAAGTATGGTCATAAATCCTATTCTTTAAGCAGCGGTCTGTCTTACCCACATAAAAACTCATGCAGGTCTGACAAACGCCCAAATACACTATATGCTTAGTTAAACAATTCCCATTACAAAACCATACCTTACTTTTTAAACTATTCTTTAGTTCAATGTTTGATTTGTCCAAAATATATTGACAAAAATTGCATTGACCACATTTCTTCGTGCCTGTCTTTAATATTTTCCTTTCCTGCTGGTATTTAGATTTAATTTCAATAATTCTTTTTAAATTATTACCAGTCTTATGGACAAAATGTGGTCTAGATGTCACTTTGTCCTTTATCGACATATCACTTGTCAAAATATTCCAATTAGTACTAATTATATCCTTCACTTCATTGGTGTGCCTACCATATTTTATTATGCATGCCTTAGTATATTCTTTTAGCACATCCAATCTTTCATTAACATTGTCATTGCCTCTAATATCATGACTGTTACCATTTCCAATCCCCAACAGGGGTTTGTATTTATGTCCCCATTCATTAATAACATATGTAGTGATGTCCTTCACCATTTTAGCAGGATATTTTTTATCTAAAAATAGTTTACCAATATATGCCATCTCCTGGATCATAGAATCCCTCTCCGATGTCATACGAGCAGCTCTGATACACTGCCCCTTAATAATGCCCCTCTTGGTGCTATACGAATGGGCACTACTGAAATGTAAATAACCGTTGCTAAACGTGTCCTTTCTATAAATACGGGACTGGAAGGATTCATCTTTACTATAAATGTATACATCTAGGTAATTGATGCCAGTATACTCATATTGATGTGTAAATTTGAGATATTCAGTAGTTTCGTTGATGTATTTCATAAACAACAATAAGTTCTCTTCACTACCTTGCCATAAGATGAATATGTCATCCAAATATCTGACATATTTCTTAATATGTGACATCCACCAAGTGTTTAGTACAAATTCCATTTCCCAGTCCAACAGCACTAAATTGGCGTATATAGGGGCACATGCCGTCCCCATAGCTACGCCCGTTTTCTGTTTGTAATACTCCCCCTCAAAAAAAATATAATTATGATCCAACACTATGTCCATAAATTCCATCAACATAGAAATAACATCCTGTCCAAGGCCACTTATCCTGGAAATACTCCTGTTAAATCTGTCAAGACCATCCTCCTTGGGAATGCTGGAAAATAAATGGATATCAATTGTAACAAAAATAAGATTCGCACTCCATAAATGAGGAAATGTGACATCAATAATGCCTTGTCAAGACATTTGATGAATAACCCACAATGTAAGATGTTTAAATTTGGAATTTTGGAAGTGGTCGTCCCAAATCCCCGAGGTGGCAATATCAAAGCTATAGTAGGGGAAAAGGAAATCAGATGGCAGATCTGGTTAGATGCAAGTACCCCTCCTGGTTTGAATGAGGTTATTCCTACCAAACCACTAGTTAGAACCTAGTACAAATGGGTTGATGTATTCATACATTTTTGATGGTTTAGAATTATACTTTTTTCATACTTTTTTCATGTTCTTTTCATGCTTATGGGGTTGAATTATGCAAACATGGCTAAGGTCACATTTGGTAATGATTGTATATTCAGTCATGACATGGTAATGTTTGGCACTATATCCAGATGTTAATAGGCATCTTACATAGATATACATATTTTATTTAACTAGATATATAGGTGATTAGACTATATATATATGTTTTTTAATTATTAGTTTATAGGTAGTGTTTAGTAGATATTAACAGTGAGCAGGGTTAGATATATTAATTAGTTATTATGTATATAGATTTTGTACACACTCTGTAAGGTTTTTAAATCTTGGTGTATTTTACACACATTTTATTTATACTTTGTTAATGGACATTTTTGTACAAAGAGGCTAGCTCAATGAAAGGGACATATAAATTTTATAGTATATTACATATTACCATTCTGTCACATTAAGTTTTTGATATAAGGATTTTTTGAAAAAAATGCGTAATTGAATAATTAATGGAAAAAGGCGGGCTTTTTATGTATATAATGTGATGAATTTTAGTAACTGATGTTCTGATGAAGGCAGTTTTACACTGAAGAAAGCGCTTAACCAATAAACGTTTTGTCTCCGGTCTAGTTTCCAGTTTCCTGGTGTGATTTATGCTAGTTCTCTGGCGTTTTGTGTTGCTGTTTATTTGGTTGGACACTGGGATTTTCTACTAACTGTTGTGAACAATGTCACCTGCATGCCATTGTAAGGGCCCCTATGGTTCCATATATGCATGTGTTCTGTTTACTATGCGACTGCTCCAAATCTGGTGTTTTGTGTTAATATATATATATATATATATATATATATATATATATATATATATATATATATATGTGTGTGTCTGTATATCTGTAGACATACATTTATATATATATATATATATATATATATATATATATATATATATATATATATATATATATATTTATATCTATAGGGTGCATTCAAACATCAGGTCCACACTGTCTAACTATCCTTCCTCCACAGCTGCACTGTTCTGCCTTGGAACAAAACAGACAGGTGTCACATGTGGACACAGCCTAACATTAGGGGGTATATATATATATATATATATATATAGGGACAGATTGCAGGTAAGCTTATTACAAACCTATGACATTTGTGCATGATAAATTTCATGTTAACATGACTATCCTGCAGGTGGTGGGGTCTGAAACTCATGTGTCTATCATAACATCATTACTTCTACCACCCGCTATTTGCCACAATAATATACATGTCTTGAGGTACAGAAAGCACACTATGATGGCTTACATCTTGTCATTCAGTGCTGATCTGCACAGTTGACAGGTATGGCCCACTGCCCACAGGGCCAGAAGCTATGTCCATAGCAGTTGTTCAGCAGGACATCATTACGACAACAACTCTTGATGGCGCATATAAATATTTCCACATCATCTATCCCATTATTTAAGGTCTAGGTACACTTTTATGTGTCCCCTGTGTTCCATAGGTTTGGTTTGTAGTTTTAGTTGTTTTATTTTATTTTTTTCCCCTGTTTCTTTTTCTCTTTCTGTCTCTCTCTCTCTCTCTCTCCACTACAGGGATTGAGCTGCTTTGAATAGGTTGCAGCATGGATTTTGTAGGTGATGCTCATGATCAGGTGATGGCCTCTGGACCAGTCAGTGTTCACCACTTGCTAACTGCAGGCAGCCAGCTGTGTAGTGCTTTCAATTACCACTGTCATGGCAACCCACTACTATAAATTACTACATCATGTGGGCATTGTCCCTTTACCTTTCCTGTATGGAAGACATCCTTCATGTGTGTGGGCAGCAGTGTTGCAGACAGCAGGTAGCAATAACTCTTACAACAGGACTTGCAGACACAGGCCAACTACATATTTGTATAAGGTACCAGACCTACAGACAGTGTGTATTGCTGTTATATGCATTGAATACCGCTAGTTTTACAGGGTTTGTGTGTACATGATAGTTTTGCATGGAATGCAGTCTGTCTGCATAGCTCTCAACTGTGGGCCTGCCCACATGATGGCCAGATGATTGGCTGTTATGTTTTGTTTGTTTACCACACAGGTCTTGTCTCTGATATATCAGTGGCATTATCTCTGTTGAGTGCTATCAGTACATGGCAACATCCATTTGTGTTTCTGACTTCATATTCCTGAGTAAGGTATGTTGCAAGCAATCCTGTAACACCAGCAAATTTTACAGTGTATAACAGCAATATTGCAAATATGGCCCTGTGTTACAGCCTCTGTCCTCCACCTATATACCAGGCTTTGTCCATATGTCATGCACTAAGAGGTTGTTAAGTAGACGCCTATCATTATGTAGTGCTGGCCTTCCTGCCATCATTCCAGTGATGTTGTGGACTCCCATACATATTGTTTGGTAGGGTCCATATATATGTGGGCTACAGCTGGACAAAATGTGTATGACCTTGTACAGTCCACAGGTAAGTGTATGTAACACTGTTATATGCCCTTGTAAGTCATTCTATGAGGGAGGGGTATGCACCATTTTTAATCTAGGCTGTTGCAACATGTGAAGGATATCAGTAGTAAGACACATGAAGGTATATGGCTGCACACTTGCATACATTTCACCATGGGAACAGGGGTGGGCTAGTGCTTACTGTCTTACAGACAGTTCTGTTTGTCAGTGTGATAGTGATGTTTTAAGTTAAGCATCAATATGTAACAGATACATTTTCATTGTGACAATTTAATTCTTTTCCCCCTATGGGTTGAGTACAGAGTGTAATTGGAGGTTGCTGAACTACATCTGTAATTAATTAGTGTTGATTGATTCTTATCTTCCAGGCCAGTGTGTCTTTACTGTTGTACTACTTGAAGGCCTTGGCCTGGACAGTAACATATGTTATGCTTTCAGATTACTGTATCAAATATTTTGCTTGAGAGTTGCATTACTCAGTGTTTATGTATTTCAAACACCTAACTGCTATATGAAATGGCATATACAACTGAAATAGCACACAAATAAACATTTCTATGTATGTGTATGTGTACCTGTGTGTGGTATCATATCCTTTGACTTCTCTTTGGGTATATTTTCATGCAATAATTGTCTTTTGTATGAAAGAATCAAACGCTGGCCATTTTAAAAGGTGGCAACTGTAGGAATACTGGCTGATCAATATATATGTAGATGTATATATATATATATATATATATATATATATATATATATATATATATATATATATATATATATATATATATATATATATATATACATACATACAGACATCTACATATATAGATACATTTCCCTACTATTGAATAACTGTACTGGGTGATATGTTTGAGGAAACATTAGCATTATTTGCATCTGACATGGCTTAGTGATAAATCACTTTGGCTATAGTGTGAAGGGTCCTGGGTTGGATACTTGTAAGGTCTGATTATTTTGTTGCAGGATAGAACAGGTGCTGTTGAAGACAGAGTGATTAAATCACTTTAAAGCAGTTGTAAGCAGGTTTGCGTGGGTATGCATGGAGCTAAGTGATGCTTACGTGAGCTTAGCTTCACTTACTCCCACTTACAGCCACTTAAACCCACTGTAATTTCAAATAAAGAAAAGGGAGATATTAAAGTTATGAAAATGGGGCAAGCAGGGCAACAAACATGAGGAAAAACAAGTAGGGATGTGCAGGACAGGTGTAGGAAAGGACCATAGCTCTGCATTTCTTTGGCAGCAACAGCTGCTTTCAATGTGGGCAATTTAGAATTTGGAGCCTCACACCCTACAGGGAGGTGTGTGGGCATCATACAATATTGATGATTGGTAGGGTTAAATTGTGTGCTGGGTACATATCTCTGGGAAAAATGCAGAGCTATGTATGGGGCATGCTTTTTTTGTGGGACAGATGCCTTTTTTTAAGGTGAGAGTGTTAAGGAAGGATTATTGGTAAGTGTGGTGAGGGAGGTTTGGTAGGAGAGGTTGCATTTGCAGACAGACAAGACAGCAGACAGGGGTGGTGTATGACACATGGAGGTAAACACCTTGATGAGGAAAGTGGCTGGGAATATGAGGCTCATGAGCCCCCAGATGGTAGTAGTGGCACTGATGTCCCCACCAGATGGCAGTAACCAGTACTCCTTCACAGCCCCGAAGGTGGCTGTGCTGGGGGCTGGGCTGGAGGTGCCATCTGCCCCTCTAGCTGTGACAGCCTGCCCTCCACCTGGGGTAGGTGATCATCCAGCTCTGTCTGGAGGACATGGCACACCATGCCACAGACCTCATCCCAGTTGACAACGCCCTCACCATGCCCACTTGTGGGAAGGCAAGCCCCATCCCCTGCAGCAGTTCCACCCGAGGGTGGTGCAGGACCAGCAGATGAGGAAGGTCTGGGTTGGTCCCAGATGTGCTGGGACATGGTGCCTCAGCCAGGTGGAGTGGGATAGGCTAATCCACTGGGATCTGACTTCCCATATGTGCAATGGTGTGGAAATTAACAATGAATATTTGTTAGTCATGCACAACACATTACAGCATTAGTCAAAATAGCATGCATGGATATTCCCATTTACCCAAAACAGTGCAATAAAACAGTGCCATAGCAAACAGAACCCATGCATATATGGAATGGCATTCAGGGTTGCAACAGCATGCCATTTAGTGGTACGTTAGGCAGGCAATAATATGATTATTCAACAGGAAATATTAGTATGCACACAGTTTAAACAATGATAAACCAAATGGAACAACGGTCTCAACAGTAGAGGTTTGTTTAGGAACATACCTATGTTGGTGTGCTGTAGCAGCCCCATGGCCCAGAAAGAGTGTAAGAATGGTCAGTGTGATGGTTGGATCATTTGAGTGGTAGGGGAAGGTAACAGATTCAATTGACATCTGCTATCAAATATATTTGTCAGTACACTACCATTCACCACTCTACATTCTGACCACTCTTACACTCTTTCTGGGCCATGGGGCTGCTACAGCACACCAGCAGCTGTAGATATCAACACAGCAATTGTACCCTTATTTTAGTTATACACATCAGACCTGTTTCCATACCAATTTCTTTACCTGTGGACCTGTGCAGATGAACTGTGTGCACATTACATTGCTGTTTCTGCACATATTTCAGATTCACATATTAGTTGCAGGCCCTGGAGTGTGTGTTGTGTCTTTCACATACATCTACTGTGACATTCTCTGTGTGCAGGTTTCTTGGCAACTGGGGAAACTATCTGTGACAGCGTGATACTTGAGGGGTTTGTCTGGGCCAGACTGCAGAGTGTGGATATCTAGCTTGCATCTATTTGTAGGACTGGGGCTGATCAACAGAGCAATTGTACACCTTTCATAGTTATACACATCATACTAGTATTTCTATTCATATTTCTTTAACTGTGTGCCCTGTATGGAAGATGTATGTGTTGCAGTACATTATTTTTTCTATTTTGATTGCAGTTTAAAACTGTAGAACCAGACTGAGATGTTAGTGGCAGTCCCTTGATTCAAACCATTCTGTGTGTGCAAAATTGAACTACAGGCCTAGTCCTTATCAGACTGAGCTACTGGGGAGGTGTGTGCTGCTTGTGACATTTCTATCTAGTACATATTTTTGTGCAGAGTACTTTTATTATGACATGTTGCATTGTTTGTTTCCCATTTTCAGTACAAATTATGCATACACAACAGACATTTGTGTCACTGTTTGTGAAACATGTGCACATTAGCTGGATTGCACATTTGACTGTTTTACAACTACATACTCCAAGTTAGATTCCTGAGTACACAGTGTAGGTTTTAGGTTTGCACCTGTTAGCCTTATACATTTCTCAGTATATTCACAGCTACATGTGGCTGAAATTGAAAGGTTAACACAGGACAATGCTGGCAGGCCAACAAGTAAAACACATTCTGATGGGAATATGTACTGTTGCTTTTTTCCAGTTATTTGACATGCCCATTCTAAAGTATGCAGACAAGCAGTACAAAATCAGTTCACCTCAGTTAATGCATTCTGCAGGAGATACACATTTCTATTTATCAGGTACAAGTGAGATGACACACACCAGTGTTTGGGATCACCTTTATTAGTTTTGACATACATATCTGTGTATAACTCAGAACTCCACAATTACTATTCCTGCATGATCCGCACAGGAATGCTTTTACTTTCTAACTGTTACAGTAGCCCTGACATGGCACTTTCTTGGCAGGTTCACTCAGACACACTCATACATATTCTAATATTCCTCTCTTCTATACCTCCATATTGTACCTTGTTTGCTACTGATATCTGTATTACACAGCAGCTGGGAATACTCCATTGTAACTTTGGTAGCCTGACACAGGCATTTATTCCTGACTTTTACAGCACAATTATATATAGAGGCAGTACTACCATAACTATAATTTTGATTTCTTACTGCTAATAGTAGGGGGTATTCTGTACTCACCATACTGTCGACACAGCCAGGCCAGTCACTGGGCATGAGCCTACACATTCTGAGACCTTTCTGCAGCAGCTGTATGGGGAGAAATTACACATTAATCACACCTGCACAGTCACAAGTTGAACTTTTTCCATACTTCGTTAGAGATACATAAGACTGCATACTTACAGACAGGTGGGACATCCTGCGCTTGGCCTTCTTGGATCCATTGGTCCAAGAGTGCACACCTCCTCCACTTCAGGTCATTATGATGATGATGTACCTGGTCACCAGTCCGATGTATGCCAGTGGCACTGGTGAGATCATGTGCAAGCTGGTCCCAGGCCTCTGCTTTGTAATGCAAGCCCTGGTACTGGGCCTGCAGCAGCCTGCCATCATGTTTTTTAACTAGGACCCCAACCATGACATTGGACTCCTGGATGACCCAATGTTGCACTCAGAAGTGCATACCTCCTCCAACGCCAGCCATTTTGGTCCTGCTGTGTGCAATCCCAAATGGTTATGGCTGTATTCCCACCTCTGCAGTTTAAATAGGGCAGTTTTCCTGCACTTTTTCTTGATTGGCCAGTTTTAATATGCTGCACTATGCTTAGCTCTGTGCAAATCCACATAGCAATGCTTACACCAGCTAAGCAGAGCTGACAGCAGGTAAGCAATGATTACACTAGCAAAGCATTGCTTAAATCTATTTTTCATTACATTTATATATTATTTTTTGCATTTATATTTGACATATTCCCACCCCTAATGTGCTATATGTGACTCATATGATTGACATCTATCATTCACATTCCTTAAAAGTTTATTAAATAATTTTCCAGAGGGGAGGATTCAAACTGAGCATGTTCTACATGCTATACCATGGCAGTACAACTATGCTATAGCAGCTCGATGACGTTTTCTATCACAGTAGCACTTGTTTATCATTTTCAGGATTTCAGCCAGGCTAAGCATAGCGTTGCACTGTGCAAACAAGCTGCACTGCACTAAAACTCCGAATTTATTTAATGAAAAAAAAATTATTATTTTTTTTTATTATTTTTTATTCCTTTCCTCTTGCCCTACTGCTTCCTTGTACGTAGGGAAAGAGTGCATATATTTTGGGGTGTGCACTTGAAGGCTGCTGCCTGCTAGGCGTTTGTAGATTTTATTTTTTTTTCATTGTCTGTGGACATTGAAATGTTCGCTATCTGCATTTCAGTGTCTGTGGACACTTATTTAAAATATAATATTAGAGCCAGGCTCTAATATTATATGGTTTGACACTCATCCATGTCAGAAAATGCCGTACAGAACTTTCAGAGCGATGGTGCTGTATTTCAGGTGCAGGCACTGCTGACAGACACCCCCTGCGCTCGACTTGGTTCATGTCCGTTTAGTTTAGATAGCAGCATGCCTTCATGCATATGCAAAGTGCGCTGCTATCCTAAATGGAAACGAACCACTCCATGCAAGAATAACCTTATTCTTGCAAGGAGGTTCGTGAATCCAGTGGAATGTATTTTAAAATTCTGAAAGGTACAAAACAATGATTTCCCCATCTCCTTTATTTGCATTAATTATAGAACCACTTACTAACTACATTAGATCAAATAAAAATATAAAGAGTTTTTCAATAGATGAGAAATATTCCTTTAAAATACGATTATTTACAGATGATATTTTACTTACTATTGGAAATATAGAATCATCTTTAAACCATATTGTTAATTCTATGAAATATTTTGAAGAGATTGGGCATTTAATGCTATTAATCAATAAGAACTTAACTTCTGCACTTAAATGATAGAGTAATTTTAAGTGGGACAATACACACATTAAACGTATTTGAATTTTTGTAATGTCCAGGTGTAAGGAATTACTATTAGTAAATTATAGAAATTTAATTGCTATAATTACTCAATTCATCTCAAGTTGGAATAAATTATTCTTCATGATGGAAGATAGACTTAGATTAATTAAGATGGTAATTTTCCCTAAAATATTGTTTTCTGTACAGTCACTAATTCTAGCACCTTCAAAATATTTTTTTAGGAAAATAAAATCTAGTCTTTTTAAGTTTTTATGATAGACTAACAAAAAGGATGTCTTTTGAATAGCATACAAAAAACTGGGCTAAAGGTGGTATAGGTTTCCTAAATATTGAATTATATATGAATTCAGCTATCATTCAAATTATAGCTCAATGACTTAATTCTTCATATGATTCCAAATAGAAAATAATTCATAAAAGAATGTTATTTGTTTATAATAGCATAATAGCACTACAGTAGAGACTCATACTCAAACTGTAGCTAATAAATGTAGCTGGTCTCTTGAAGAGTTTTGTATCAGTAGTAGTAGTAACTGTATTAATATGGATCCCATCAGTGATTGAGTTTTCAGAAACTTGAAGTTCATATGATTGAGACCAGAGGATCAAGGTTTTGAAAACTCAAAGCTTTTGAATGGAGATCACTGTACAGGGAGGATCTGGAAATTTATCATTTTCTTCACTGTAGTGCAATCTCAGAATTGGTATATATAATTTGCAGGGGTGTTGGGAGGTGCAGGGGGGCTTGCCCCCTGCATAAATGTAAACAAAGTAGAATTTTTGTATTTTTTGTTTTTGATGTTTGAGTTTTTGGGAGCTCAAACATATGGTCTTGTCCATATGAATTTCGAGTTTCTGAAAACTTGATCATCTGACATAGATCTATTTATACACTTTTTGTTAATAATATCCTCTCCACTTTGAGGAGATATTTAAATACTAATTATAAAGTCAAGGATCTTTGTTTTAATGCTTCTTAAAGCATTTACAAATTAATTTTTTGAGACATATAATTTGAATAAAATGTTAGATGTTAAAGATAATAGCTTAATCTTTTTGCATTGATTCCTAAATGGTAATAAAATACATTCAGCTGGCTATTTACTAGCTAGATATAGTTTAAGAAATGATAATTGGTTGAGTTTACAGATCTGTAAAGATTTTCTAAGTGCTAAAATTAAAATAGTATTTGATGCTTATATGAAATATGTGCCCAAAATGTAGAATTTGTATTCAATATTAATAGTAAATTAATGAATAATAAATCCTATTTATCTAAAATACATAAAACTATTAGAACAGATTCTAATTTTACTGATTTGACTTTTTGGGATTATTCTGTAAGAATCAATAAAGAAGAGTTTTCAGACGTAAATACAAAATAAAATAATGGCAAAATCGACAGATAATTACACTTCTTCATTTCATTGGAAATTTTTTACATGGTAGTATTAACACAGAACTTTTATAACTCTATATAATTGCAGAAATGTATAAATCAGCAAATACTAATTGCAAGAGATGTGGAAATACTTTGGATGCAGACTGGATCCATATGATGTTAGAATGTAAAATGACATCTCCTTTTTGGATTGAATATAAACTTTTCACTCAGGCTTTGTGGTATGACAGATGTATAATTATTATTTTGTTGGTTTTATTCAAAGCTCAAATTCCAGAATTTGTTCCAAGAATACAAGTGTGTCTTTTACGGTCTATTTTAGTTATAGGAAGGAAAGTAAATGCAAAAAAACTGGAAAACTAAGTCTGCGCCAGCATTTATAGAATTATTATTATGCAAAAAGAATTATTAACTATAAAAATAAGAACAGAAAATGGTATATATATATATATATATATATATATATATATATATATATATATATATATATATATATATATATATCTATAAGAAAAAAGTAAGTGATTTTACTTAAAAATATTAATGGTTTAATTATTTAATATGATTTTTTTGGTATGGGATATGTCAAATAGTTATTTTGTTGCTATGTTTTAATTTTTTATTGTTTTCATTTATTGTTATTTTTAAAAAAATCAATAAAAAGAAATAATGAATAAGCCCTCATTTCCTGTTAAGCCCTATATTGTAAACAATATATATATATATATATATATATATATATATATATATATATATATATATATATATATATATGCATCTAGGATAAATGCTCGACTAGCATATGTCCGAATCACAAAACATCGAACACACATACACGAAACGTCTATGTGTAGTTCAAAAAACAAATCTACATTTCTGCAGGGGAGCTTTGCCCCCCTGCACCTTCACACCCCCCTACATTATTATTCTCACTCCAAGATCGCACTACAGTGGGGAAAAGGGAATTTTCCCCTTACCCGCACTGTAGTCTGATCTACAAAACAGGCACACATACACGGAAGCACTTGCCGATGTTAAGCACTTTCATGTATCAGTGTTCGATGTTTTGTAATTCGGATATATGCTAGTCGAGCATGTGTCCGGATCCCTTATATAGATATATATATATATATATATATATATATATATATATATATATATATATATATATATATATAAATGTTTGCATTAAGACATGCAATACAGATCAGTATTTTTGGGGAATGAAATAATGCCGGTGAACATTCATTTACATATTCAGCAGTTACATCTTGCCATTCTCAAACTCTTGGCCGATGTCAGAGCTCAGAAAGAGGTGCATCAACCACTCATGCTGCAGAAAGAATCAAATCTGATGTGTCTTGATGAACACACTTCAAGGGATTATATCAGTATCCTCTTGGAATGGATATGGCTTTTCTAACTTGGAGTCTGAGACATAAATAATGATTCCCTTTTACTGGGTCATATCTACAGTCCTTCCTTAAGCTACCCATATCTATCACAACAGACTGACAGGTAGACCTTACCAGATTCAAAACTCTTCATACTATGCTCCACTTTCCACAGAGCTGTGTAATAACTGGATCTTCCAAGGAAGATAGTAATGAAGGGGATCACAAACAACACAATCCAAAGTGTGAACTAAGAAAGGCTTTTGATGGTCATTTATCCAGTACTATTTATTATGTGTGATCAAAAAGATGTAGCTATGTTATTCTTCACACAAGTGTGATATAATTGCATCACTTTGTTGCATAAGCCACTTTTATCTGAACATATTGTTTTGCACATATACATTCACAGATATGAGCCAATGCCTATCTAGGCACAGATGCTGCAAAAGTCACTATTAACTTCATGTGTCATAGGTTCATAGGTTCATAGGTTCATACTAGGCTATCTGCCCGAGGGCATTTACAAGCCTAGCCCATCGTTTTGTGGCTTACGCCACCCCTTTAGTATGGGGAACTATACCCATTATTTTGCTGTGCCTCTGTCGAGCAGTGACACTGAGGTTATCCCTGGGGTATATCTGTGATCTCCCATCCATTGGTCAAGATTTCTCTTGAACAAGGCCAGCGAGGTGCTCTGCCTCACATGTACCGGGATTTTGTTCCACAGCATAGGGAGTCTTTGGGTGATGAATCTATCCCTCCAGCACGTCCTATTAATAGCCGTGTCAAGGTTTAAGTCTCCCGCCCTTGTGGCTCTGATGGATCTAGATTTTTTGAGGTGAAGCACATTCGTCATAAGATCACTTTCACCACAAACCTCGCTGAATTCATCCTCAAGTCTTGACAAGTATCTTTGCAAGGTGGACCATGTTTTTCACAAAATCTTACCAAGGTGACACTGATATATAGACTACATTTGTATACCATATATCATGGACAAAGTAAGTCAAAAACAAAAAAAGATAAGAGTGCACAAGACCTAGGATAAAAAAGTGCCCAGTCCTGGTAGGTACACTGCTGCCAAGACAAAAATAACAGTGTAGAATCCTCAAAATAAGGGAAACATCCATACAATGGGGCCAGGCCAGGCACATGGGGAGGATGCTCCCCCTGTTGTGGAAGGAAGTAGCAGTCCACAAAAATCACAAAAATTGATTGGCCAAAGAAGAGCCATAAAGACGATAGAGTGGACTACTGAGGATAAGAAAGAAATTATGTATTGTTACTGTTATGTAAAAAACCCAGAATTTCCAGACACAATATATACAAAATGATTAAGAGAGAAATTAGACGAAAGAAAAATACTTCTGCAGGAAAAACTTTCAGAAGCTTCAAATAAATATTTGCATTCATTAATACAACAGATTTTTGAAAAACAGTATATAGGTCAAGAAAATTTGATCTGCTTGGAAAAAGAAGCATCTGAGGAAGTGCAAAAAAATAAAAAACAGAACCTAGAGATATTTGAAAAATATAAAAAAATAAATATGGACATGGGAAAGAAAGAGAGATTTGATATGGTGCAATATTTATGCAAAGGACACAGCCAAGTTAATTAATATAGAGAAGGCAGTCTCAAAGATGTTTGAAGAGAAATACATGCAAATGCATCCAGATATGGAGAATTTCACAATAAAAAAAATAATTTCACAAAGATGTAATGTGGAAAAGAAGATTAGTAAAGCAGAAGTTAAAGAAATATAAGTTGAAGTTATGGAGTGCCTGCGAACTGAAGGATTTAATGTACAAGGTCCAACATAGACTACATCACAGCATGATGGAGTGAGTCCCCAAAATAAGGAAAAACAAGAAGACCAGGAGACATGTGAAGAAGAGATATGGACAGGGGAAAGGAAAAGAGATTTAATATGGTGTAATATTTATGCAAAGGAGAAAGCAAAACTGACTAATACAAAAAGGGCAGCACCAAAGATATCTGAAGAGAAATACAGGCAAAGGAATCCAGATATGGAAAACTTTACAATACAAAAAATAAGAAGACTAAGAGGAAAAGTAGAAAAAGAGATTAGTAATGGAGAAGTCAAAGAAATAGAAATTGAAGTTATGGAGCAGCTGCAAAGAGAATGATTCAGTGTAGAAAATCAAATGCAGAAAGCACCACAACATGATAGAGCAATGGATATCCAAATTAAGGGGAAACAAGTGGAATAAGAAGCAATTGGTCAGGTGCCATATCAAGATATTTTGGAGCCTTCCACAGGAAACCAGTATAAATATTCACTTTAAGCAATACAGCAAGGAAAGGAAAAGGAAACTGTGGAAACTCTGATGCAGTCAGTGTTGAGAAGTGATAGACCAGTGAGTTCCCATATGACAGAGCAACAGATGATACAGGATGAAATTGAAGAGAATGTACCACAGGACGATGCTATAGAACTTTCTGTAGAATGCCCACAGGAAACAAAAAACAAGGGATGTGCCCTCAGTTTGGAAGAAAATGAGTTAAGAGAAGAGTTGCTTGATTTAATGGACATGGATAGATATAGTATGATCAATGAGAGAAACAGACTGCAGAAGGTCAATAAAAAACAAAAAGTAAGAAGTCTGATAAACCAAATGAATGCAGTAATTTGGACTGTCCATAGAGATTTATGTGATATAACAGAAGTAAACAGGATGTACTACTGTGCTGCTAAATTAATAACTGTTAAACTTCTACCACAAAAACACAGAGTAGTGAGGAAAGGAAGGGGAGAAATCGAATACCATCATGGAAGTATCGAACAGAGAAAACTATAAAGCAATTAAGATAAGAAGTGTCACTGTTAGAAGATTATAGAAGAGGAAAAAGATCAACTAAGAAAGATAGATGTGATTAAAGAAATGCCCAGTATTAGAACAGACCAAGATCTATCATGCAATATTACAAATAACAATCTAAAAATTTCAGCACAGATGGAAAAACTTAGAAGATACACAGATAAATATAAGTGAAAAGTACAAAATAAGCAATTTACTGATGATACAAAATTGTTTTATAGAGAATTGGGAAATAAGGTAAAAGGAATTTAAAGACCGTCAAAAAAAGAGGAAGTAGATACATTTTGGAGAAGTATCTATGAAGATCCCGTGGAACATAACAAAGATCCTAAATGGATAGAAGAAATAAAAGAAAGAATAAGAGGTTTAAAGGTACAGGATATGAAGTGGGATGAAATAACAGCCAGAGAGATTGAAACAAAGTTAAGAAAAATCTCTAACTGGAAAACCCCAGGCCTAGATGCAGTGCCTAACTTTTTGTTAAAAGTATTAACATCTTTGCATGAGGATCTAGCCATGAGTAAGAACTATTTATATGCACACCACAAGCAGACACTACACTGGATCACAACAGGCAAAACAATGCTCTTACTTAAGAGTGAACCTGCAAGCTAACCTAAAAATTTTAGACCAATAACTTGCTTTCCAGCAATGTATAAACTATACACTGGAATTGACGCTGACAGAGTTTATAGTCATTTAAAAGAAAACTCAATTATGGCAATAGAACAAAAGGGCAATACAATAAAGTCATATGGAACAAAGGATAATTTTTTGTTAAATAAAGTTATAGTGAAGAACTGTAAAATAGGAAAAATCTACACATGGCATGGATTGACTACAAAAAAGTATTTGATAGTATCCCACATTCATGTATAAAAGAGTGCTTAAGATACACCCTACACTGACTACATTACAGTAACCATGAAACTATGGCAGACCACTTTGCAATTAAGCCATGATAAAGGACAGATTATTATCCCAGGGATAAAATTCAAAGGGGGATATTCCAGGGTGACTCTCTGTCACTGATGCTATTCTGCCTTGCCATTAATCCATTAAGCTGTTTACTTAACTTCATAGACCATGGCTACAATTTGGCTCCTAGAAAACAACTAAGTCTAATGACTTCTCATCTTCTCTTTGTCGATGATTTAAAACTGTATAGCTCATCAGATGAGGAACTGAAAGCACAGCTGCAAGTTGTCAAAAATGTTTCAGATTATATTAGAATGTCATTTGGTCTTGATAAATGCACAAAAACAACGTTTAAAAAGGAAAACTGCAACACCAGGAAAACATCAGTTTGGGACAAAAATGTAATACAAAAGAACTTGAGCAAGAGGGAATGTGTAAATAGTTGGGAATTGATGAAGGATCAGTAATAAAACATGAACAAATGTGAATAAAAACAGTAAGGAATACTTTAGAAGTCTTAAAATAATCCTGAGAACAGCATTGACATCTAGGAACAAGATCTGAGCTATAAATCAATTTGCACTTCCTGTCCTAACATACAGTTTTGCAGTGAATGACTGGCCACAAATTGACTGGCCCCAAAAAGTGTTGGATAGATTAGACATTAAAACAAGAAGGATGCTTCATGCTCACCAAATGATTTATAAAAATCAATGTATACCAAGATTGTATATTCCTCATTTTGAAGGAGGGATGGGCCTCCTTGAAATTGATTACATGTATAGATTTGCAATCATGGGACTCCACACATATCTACTGATCTCACCAGATCCAAATGTAGTGAAAGTTTTGAAACATTAGGAGAATAAATCTAAGATGACTTCTCTGCTTAATCTAGCAGAAGAATATGAACATTAAGCAGGAATGGAAATCAAACCAAAAGTAGATAAAAAAACAGGCAGCAACTGAATGTGCCAAAAAACAAAAGAAATAATATAAGGCAAAGGACCAGAAGAGAAGGCAAAAAATGTGGAAAAAACATAAATATAGTTGCAAGTATAGAAAACTTCTGGAAGAACCTCATTTTGATCAAGAATGACTGCAGGAATGGTTATGGAGAGGTGAATTCAAACCAAGAAATGAAAGGTTAATATTGGCAGCCCAAGATAGTGGGCTACGTACACGCTGGTTTACAGAGTCCATTGAACATGTGGGAGAAACAGACAGATGTAGGTTTTGCAAAACCGAACTGGAAACAGTCACGCACCTTGTTGCTGGTTGTGACACACTAATGGCAGAAGGACTGTATACTGAAAGGCATAATAATGTGGTGAGACTGTTGCACTGGGGATTATGCAAACATTATGGTATTGAAGTGGCTGAAAAACACTGGAAACAGCCAAAAAGCATAATAGAAAATTATGAAGTTTATATCACATGGGATCACCCATTGCCAAAAGTTCAAAGGATAGATGCTAGAAAACTTGATATAGTGGTCCAAGAAAAAAAGACAAAAGTAGCATTGATCATTGAAATCACCACACCCACTGACTATAGTGTCTTGTATACAGAGACACACAAAGTCATAAAATACCAGTATCTGCAGGCAGAAATGAGAGCCATGTGGAAGAAAGATACCCAGACAGTTCCAATGATAGAAGCAACGGGTCTTATAAAAAAACAATTTACAATCGCATTTAGATATGTTACCAATCCATGTGACCCCGTATGAATTGCAGAAGGAGTCATTACTGGGCACATTGTGGATGCTGCGAAGAACACTACTGGCTGACATCAAAAACTGAAACAGTACTAATTTCCTAAACTTTAATCATACTTTGACTTATGAATGGGGTCCGTTCCCTTCACCCAAAAGACTTGGAGAAATTAAAAAAGGCACAAACCCTGCTGAACACCTATTTGATTGGCATGAAATCCCCATGTGTTGAAAGGCCTTTGTTAGAAATAAAGGAACTAGAAATAAATTGATGCAATGTTTTATGAGTCACAGTACTACTCTCACATTATGTTATCTTTTGCTGGAGTTCAATAGCTGCCTATGTAAGTCCATACTCTACAGAAATATGTTTTAACTGCATGTTCTTACATATGAATTCTTTCCACACATGTAAGACAGAACATATTGGAAGGCATGACATCATAATTGTTGTGCAAATCAGCTGTTCAGCCTCAAAGTAATGGAGGAACCCTGTCCTACTGTAACTGCACATATTACAAGTGTGGTGGCTGTAATTCATAACTAGCACAACAGTCACACACACTCATACTACTCAGATATTGCAAGTTTTGAACATCAACTTATAAAAGTACACAAGCTGCAGAATACTGTATCAAGTGTACATGCTACAGGAGAAGTCTTACTACAAATGTGAAAGAGGGTGTGTTTGAAGTCATTATATCATCTTAATGCTGCAAGGCATATTTATGCCTTTAATTTGATTGAAAGAATGGTGTAATCTATCTCTTTGTCACAAAGTCTTGAATTATGGCATGTGTACCCAATGACTTGTCTTATAATCTAGTTATCCATGTGACTGTAGAAGCACAAACATGCATAATATGTAAGTGATGCCAGATTCAAACTCATGGCTTACTAAGGCCACTAGCTACAGCACATTGTATCATTTCCAGATGCCACAGAAGAAGGTTTATGGCAGGGTTGAGATAAATCACATTTCAACAATTGGGCTCATCTGTTTTTAACAAAGCAGATAACTGTGTTAAAATGGACAGAAAGTAGTGCAAGAACCCTCTCTGGCAATACATCAGATATGTGTGCGACACCATCCCTACGTACATGCACATTCACACACAGACTGACCCAACTGACTCTAAAGATTAATGTCTGGATTTAAACTGACTACCTAACATCACAAGCTAGTGCACATTGCATGAATCACAAGTGCAGCACAAGACATTTGTTTGCAAGTAGGAGAATGCACATTTGAAAGGATGACATCTCTATTGGTTTGCTAGGGGGGTGCATGTGCTAAAACAGATTGAATGTGGTGGGAGAGCCCACTCCCACTTTAAAGCTACATATTATATCTTTGGGTGAAGGTGTTACTACCTAGTATTAGAGAAATATATACTCACAGTAGTTTTGGATTCAAATACTTATCTAGTTACACTATCTAAAGAGCACCGTATGAAATGCAAGCCACACAGTGAGAAACAGGACATGTGAAATGTTTGAATGGTAAAGACTGACAGCTTTGCCCTCTTTCACTGCAGATGTGTTGCCTGTTTGGAAGGATAGACATTAGATCTGTTGTTGAAGCCATATCCAGCTACCACTAGACAAACACACACACAATCAGATTATTTTCACACTGTTGAATTTGTACCACTTACCTATCTAGTTACACAGTTTAGAGTACATAGTATCAAATGCAAGTGTCATAGAAGATGCATGATTGCAATAGTGAGACGGTGCACATTTGAAAGGATGACCTCATCAAGTGTTGCAGAGAACGTGTTTTCATAAAAATACAAGAAATTGATGGGGGAGCCCTGTGCCAAAAGTGAGGCATTATATTTAATGACTGGCCTAATGAAGGTAGAGTAAACGGGGACAATGACAGTCCTAGATCTAGACAAAATCCCTTTGTTTATAAGCATTGCAATATAGAAGGAGTTGTTCTACAACAATAAAATCATGTTGGTCAAAAGTTAGGTCACTGTCCCTATAAATTCCCAAACAACTGGGTAATCTCTTTGGGACATATTGTCAATGTGGTAGTTCCCTGGAGTAGATAGCTTCCTAAAGGATACAAGAATGCTTTTTTAGGCCTTTAGCTTCAGTCCATGATTTTAACACTTTTATTTATTTGGGACAAACCTTCCTGCAGGATGGCCAAATCATATTAATGCTTATATACTTTTAATATTTTAACAATATATATCTTTATTGTAAAAAACGACAGATAAATATTAAATCTAGTTACATAACAAAAGACTGACTTTCTTTTATCCCATATTTCTAACTAGAAATACAGCTAATATCCATAAATGGGTCCCTTTTCAGTTTCAGTTTTAGGAAGGTTTTTATATGGTGCATGGGCTCGTGCACCTAAATAAAAAAGCATTAACCTTTAGAAAAAAAATCAAAGAAATCAAATTGCAATTCCAGTAAATTAATTTTGATTTATGTCTACTAGAATCCTTAAAATGACCAGTCACAGAATCCATAAATCATTATCATGAAGAATTCACTCTGTATGTAAAATGATGGAAGTGTTTGAATGATTCCCAGCATCAAGTCACGTTATCAGTCTGAAAAGGAATAAACATGCAGTATGCCTTAAATGTTCTGCTCATATTATATATTTTTCCCCAGAGAAAATGTATTCTATATTTATGTGCAAAACTAAGCAACATGAGTCTTACATAATATGTTAATGCTCTGTGCCCCATCACAAAACATATAACAGAAATGAAAATGATACAGCAGATGACCAAAAGGGGGTGATTTCTAATGCTCACAGTGCACATGTTTTCATTTTAAATTTGATTGTACTGCAATATATAGATAGTAGGGGTTTGTGCATATGGGCAGTGTGTATGTATCTATCTATGTATACATGTGACCTATAGGAACTTATGATAAAATAATCATATTTACATTTCAGAATGCAAATGGTATTATTTCATTCTTTGTGTCCCTCTAATTTTGTGCACAGAGGCATGAAATTCAAGTTGCAAGTGAAAGACAAAAGCAATCATATTTAAGATAGCCAAGGGATCCTGTGTTTCTTGTGATCCTGTATCAGCAATGTTCTGTGTGAGCAGTTTTGGTATACAGGCACATGGTTATTCCAACAATAAAGTGCTGCTTGACACTGACAATTGTATTGAGCTGGTTCTGGTTGTATATTCTCCTTTGCATGCAAACAAAAAGTTTATTCATGTTCATGCATGCAAATAACCAAATATAAATGAAATTCACAGAAGTCCATAATAAACTGCTTATTGTAAATAAAAGGTAGTTAGTAGTCTTTACTTTTCTGACACTTTTTTTCTGCTGTTTTCAGAGCAAAAACAAATGGAAATGCATTACAGAAATTAAAGAATAATAATCAAAAAGCAATGAACATTAGCATAATAATAATAATAATAATAATAATAATAATAATAATAATAATAATAATAATAACAAAGTTATTGCCTGTTGGCTTAGGTAGCCCTTGTTGTCTGTGGCCTAATTAATTTAGGCTGCATTACGTAGAACTTAACCTGGTCAAATTTTTAGTGCTGATGCTTGCCTGGAACAAGACAGAATTAAAGCTGGTCAGCCTGTTTAAACTGAGAATGACACTACACTTGAATACTGTTATGCCTGTTTGTTATACTTTAACATGCATTTTTCTTTAAATGTTATGGCTGGCAAAGTGCAAGGATATGTGCTTGAAAGGGCTATGAGACACTTTACATATCTGATAAGACTAAATTCTTTAATATATGTTTTCCTGGCAAATGAATGTGCTAGACGTGTCACATTGCAAATATGCACAATGAAATGTAATTTTCAGCTATATTAGTTATCATAGTTGGTGGTACATAGTTCTAATTGCCAGATGGTAAAAATAATGACACGGGTGGGATCAGAGTTGGTGAAAGCGACCTACATGTATAATTTGGAGTTAGAAGACAGAGTAAAACATGACTTGCTAGTGTACAGTTTTTACTATTCATTAAGTGTTTTAAAGAAAATAGCTGGTACGGAATTAGCAAATGTGAAGCTGAAGAAAGTCTGAAATGAGACTGCTTTTAACAAATCACAACTGTTTAAATGATTATGTAGATAAAAAATAGAGTTCATGCCCTTATGTGAAAAAAAAAACAGGAAGATGAAGTCTGTCATGGTGTATTATGCACATTCCTACTGCATTAATGGAAGTCTCCTAAGTTACCTGGAAATACAGTAAAGATGAGAAGAATGAAAGAAGGGTCATGTTGGAATTTACTTCACAGTGTTTGACAGATTAGTGCCTGGAGTTACTTGCTCACATTCTTATTGAGGTTCCATTTCATGATCTGTGCCTCAGAACATCCAAAGAAGCTACATGGACCACTGCTCACAGCTTCAGCTTTAGATTATAAAATGAGAAGCAATGCATTTCTCATATAGATCGTTTCTGATACCGACAGGAGACATTCTGGGTGCAGACCATCATTGTTTTCCCATGGACATTATGACAAAGTTGACAGAAATTTCTCAGCTGTGGGTATTTCTTGAAGGTAAAATTGGTGAGAATATTTTCTTGTGACAGACTATTTTTATAGTGCATTTACAACCTAATCAGGACATCACTTTGATAGACACAATTATAATGTACAATTTTTTTATTGTGATTGGAATTATGAAACTAACCTTATTTATGTCAGTGTCTTGCTATATGCCAGTTTTTTCTAAGGTCTGCAGTTTAAGAAAATGGAACTTGCATATAGTACAGTTTTGTACCTACCATAAATGTAGATGTTCGAGGATCCACATTGCTGCAGTCCTAACTATTGGGGTAGTCCGCTGTCCCAGTCGGCCCGAATACCAAAGTATATGGCTGACGTCGGTCAAGGCGCATTAGACTGACGTCAGTAAGTCAGGGTACTAATGCGCATGACCGACGTCATATCCTCAGTCTTTTCTTGCCCCAGATGTCAGAAGACCCTAAAAAGACAAGGCCAAAACCAAAAACTCCAAACATTCCTGCACCAAAAATATGTACAATATATACAAAATTACCAGAGTATAACCTCACCTACACAACCACCCCTAAACACAGAGGGGAAGGAGGGAGGGAAAATTGGACTGCAGCAATGTGGATCCTCGAACATCTACATTTATGGTAGGTACAAAACTGTACTATGTTCTTCATTCCACATTGCTGCAGTCCTAACTATTGGGTAGAATCCCAAAGCAGAGGTAAGGGAGGCTGGCAAATCATAAGGAAGCAGGAGCTGACAACATGCCTTGCAAAATAGCTGTGGCAAAACCAGCCCTAGATTTAGAGTAGAGAGGAAGGTGATAATGCTTAGAGAAAGTATGCACTGAACTCCAAGTAGCTGCCTCCAAAATATCCTTAGTTGCCACCCCTTAGAAATGCTGTTGAAGTGGCAGTAGCCCTAGTGGAATGAGGCCTAATCCCAGCTGGAATCTCCTTGCCATGATGGGAATAACAAAATGCAATGCAAAACCCAATCCACTTAGAAATAGTTTGTTTTGACACAGGCTTGCCCTGAGAACTCAAAGCAAAAGAAACAAACAACTGCTGAGACTGCCTAAAATCCTTAGTCCTGCTTAAATAATAACGCATTGCCTGTGCACATCTAAAGTGTGCAAAATCTTTTCCCTTTATTTTGGGGATCTGCATAAAAAGTAGGCAAATGAATAGTTTGGTTTAAAGCCACACTAGAAACCACCTTAGGCATAAAGGAAGGATTAGTACGTAATGATACCCTATCCTTATGAAAATCAAAAAGGCTCTACCGCCATAAGGGCCTGCAATTCAGAAACCCTTCTTGCAGAAGTAATGGCCAACAAAAAGCAGTCTTCCATGACAAGTATTTCAATTCAGCAGTAGCCGAGGCTCAAAAGGTTGTAGAGTAAGTTTCTCCAACACAAAATTGAGATCCCAAGCAGGAGTAGGAGCTCACGTGGGGTCTTATATTCTTTGCCCCTCTAAGAAATTGCTTGAACAAAGGATGCGAAAACAATGGTGGGTCACAATCATAGTGAGCTGAAATTGCTGCAGCATGAATCTTAATGGAAGAGAAAGACAAACCTTTGTCCAATAACTCAGTAAGATATTGAAGAGCCACACTCAAATTAGGCTCAGAAATCTCCAAATTGTTTGCTGCACTCCAAAATAAAAATCTCTTCCATTTTTCTGCGTACACTTTCCTTGTACTAGGTCTTCTGGCTTCCAAAATCACATTTAAAACTTGTTGAGGAAGTTGAGACCTGCTGTGTTTCAAAACAGAATATGCCAGGCTGTTAGATGAAGAGAGTGAAGCTTGACATTGAGCAGGTGACCGTCCCTCTGAGACAACAGGTGTGGAATCAAAGGTAAAGGCCATGGAGGTTTCCTTACCAGACTCCTCAGTAATGGGTACCAGTGTTGGCGAGGCCAATCTGGAGCTATTAAAATCATCCTTGGCTTGTCTTGTCTGACCTTTAGAAGCACCTTTGGGAGAAGAGGCAGAGGTGGAAAGGCATACACATGAAGATTTTTCCAACTGAAAGAAAGAGCATCCACTTTCCAAGCTGTGTGATGAAACCTCTTTGTGCAAAACTTTGGCAGCTGGTGGTTTAGTGGAGAAGTGAACAGATCTATGTCTGGAGTTCCCCATGACACTGTCAATTTTCGAAATACATGAAGGTCCAGTTTCCACTCGTGGGGATCCATGATTTGTCTGCTTAACACATCTGCTAAGGAGTTCTGTGCTCCCGGCAGAAACCTTGCCTGAAGAGTTAGTTGCAAGCTGAGCGCAGTCTCCCATAAAATCATTGCTTGCCTGCACAACGGGTAAGAATGTGTTCCCCCTTGTTTGTTGATGTACCACATGACAGTTGTGTTGTCTGTTAGAATCAACACCTGCCCTGGAAGAAGTAACTCCTTGAAAGCCAATAATGCAAACTGGACTGCTAACATCTCTTTCATGTTGATATGTAGATGCTGTAGTCTGGCAGGCCACTTGTCTTGTATCCACTTTCCATTTAGATGAGCTCCCCAAGCAATGTCTGAGGCATCTGTCGTTAGAATCTGACTCGCCTCTGGCCGGGTCACAGAGAGTCCCTTGTTTAGGTGACATTCCTGAGCCCACCACAAAAATTCCTTTTGAATGCAAGGTATTATTTGAATGACAGTGTCCAAATCCTGGCAGTGCTGTGTCCATACATTTTTGAGATACCATTGCAGCTTCCTCATATGCAGTTTGGCATTAGGAAGCACCAGAATACAAGATGCCATGAACCCTAAGGCTTGAAGGACTGTCCTTGCAGTCAGCCCGGACTGAAGAGATAGTTGATGGAAGTAACTGGAAAGATTCTTTTGTTTGTCCGGGGTTAAAAAGGCCATCTGGGCTGCTGTATTCAGTCTCACACCCAGAAAGCACATGTCGTGAGAGGGTACTAGACTGGACTTTATTTCGTTCACAGAATACCCTAGGCATCTTAGCACTGCTATCACAAATTCCAAATGCTGTAAAAGGTTTTCTTTTTCTTGAGCCAGAATCAGGCAGTCGTCCAAGTAAGGATAGATTTGAATTCCTATTAGCCTGAAGTAAGCTATCACTGGAGCCAGAACCTTTGTGAATACTCTGGGCGCAGTAGATAAGCCAAAGGGCAATGCAGAGAACTGATAATGAGAATTTCCAGCTCGAAAACACAGATACTTCCTGCAACTTAGTCTGATAGGCACATGAAGGTAGGCTTCCTTGAGATCTAAAGTTACCATCCAGTTGTCTTTGCCCAGCAGAGGTAAAAGCTGTTGTAACGTCAACATTTTGAACTTGGGAATGTCCAGATAAGTGTTGAGGATAGATAAATCCAAAATTGGTCTCCACGTGTTCCCCTTCTTCGGTACTAGGAACAGGCGAGAATAAAATCCTAGGCCCCTTTCTGGCACAGGAACTGGCTGAATGGCCCCTATTTGGAGCAACAGAGAAATTTGCTTGTGAGCCTCTTTTCTTTGTAGAGGAGGAATGTCTGGCATGTCTTTGAAAGGAGGCAAGGTATGGAAGTAAAACCTGTAACCGTGGCGAATGATATCCAAAACCCATCTGTCTTGGGTAATTAAATCCCAATTTTCTTTGAAAAGAGCCAGCCTTCCTCCCAAAGGTGCTGCCAGGCGAGAATGTACTGGCAGCTGAAAAGGTAGGTCATTGGGTCTGTTTACGAAAGGACTGACCCCTGCCCTCACCAGAAGACTGAGCAGGTGAACTCCCTGTTCTAGGCCTAAAAGAACCTTGAGCTCTGCCCCTACCATGTCTAGACCTACTCCTAGACTGGGAATCATAAGCAGGATATGTCCATCCCTTAGTAGGCCAATTTCTACTAAACTTCGGAGGCTGCACCTGCAAAAAATCCTTAACAGTTTGCATAGACTTAGCCTTGTCCTCCATTTTCTTTAAAACTGCTTCCACAGGCGAACCAAACAACACATCAGACTGTAAAGGAGCATCCAAAATCCTTGTTTTAACATGCTCATCTAAATTCTGATCCCTCAACCAGGCGTGCCTACGAAGAACAGAACCAGTGGCAGCCACCCTCGAGGAGGCCTGCACAGCATCAAAACCACACTGCAAGGAATGCTTACCCACCTGTTCAGACACATGAACTAAATCCTGCAACTCTTTACACTCAATACCTTCTGCCAGAGCATCCACCTTAGACTTCAATTGTGAAAGGAGATAATTCTGATATTTTAACGTGAAACTGACAATTCAACGCCCTCATGGCTAAAGTGGAAGAAGTATACACTTTCTTTCCCCATCTATCCAAAGCCCTTGCCTCTTTATCAGGAGGAACAGGATTTTTAACAACAGAAGCCTTCACACCTTTAGGCCCCTGAGAGACAGTTTCGGGTCTGCCCTAGGACTCTTAAAAAGATACTTATGAGCTTCAGGCACCCTATAGTACCTATCCGGTTTAACTGGGGCAGGAGGCAAAGAATCAGGATTCAGGGAAGCCTCTGCAAAAACATCTTCCACCACATTCAGAACAGGAGGTATAGCTAAAGGCCTATGCTGGGGTAAAAACAAGAATTCCCTAAGCCTCTTCCTGGAATCAGAGAAATCTTGACCTTCCCATTTAAAATGCTCCCTCATGGAATGCAGAGACTCTGAAAATGAAAAATCCTCAGGAGGAGAAGCTGAAGGAGTAGAATCATCCACATCAGAATCAGAATAAGGAGGATACTCCTGCAAGTCTTCAGCCGAAGACTCAGAAGCCTCCGAACATTGCTCAAAACTCTCAAACTCAGGTTCCACCCTAGGCCTCTTATCAGGAGGGGGCATAGAACCTCTAATCATAGTAATCAAATCCTCTGCCATTTTAAGCATATGTTTCTTAGGCAAGGACCCTGAAGCACTAGGAGAAACCCCCACTGAAGCTAAACTTGGCCTGCCTCTCAAAGAAGCCTTGGAAACAGAAGGGGAGGCTCTAACCACCTTAGGAAGAGAGGGAAGAACAGCCACCTGAGAAGCCCCTTCAGCCTGGCCTACTTCCTGAGAGGACACATCCTGTAACAGTAAAGTCTCTCCCTGAGACTCCAAAGAAACTCCTGGCAGAACCTCCGGCTCCACTGAGCCTTCTAAAGAACCGGCGTCCGGGACTGTCGGTTCTTCCACTCTAGGCTTTGCTGCTTTGTCCTTGCGCTTTTGGCGAAGCGGCCGGAGCATCCGGCGGCATTTTATAATTACAACGCTTCCCAAAACTAACCTGGCACAGTCTAACCTTCTCTTAATAGTGCGTTTGTTAAATCTAGCACAAGAGCGGCATCCAACAACGCCGTGCTCAGGCCCTAAACAAGGTATACACAAAGTATGGTAATCCCTATGAGGTATCTGTTTCCCACAAGAAATACAGTTATTCACTTTTTCTGACATCCGGTTAAATACTGAGGCAAGAAAAACAAAATATTCCCCAACGGGGTACTTAGCCAACTTTGATTCGGTCTGAAACTCTGACTTCAGAAACTTTCAGAACGCCAACCTGCACTCGCAAAACTGCTTCTGCATCGGACCATGCGGCAAAAAAGACTGAGGATATGACGTCGGTCATGCGCATTAGTACCCTGACGTACTGACGTCAGTCTAATGCGCCTTGACCGACGTCAGCCATATACTTTGGTATTCGGGCCGACTGGGACAGCGGACTACCCCAATAGTTAGGAGTGCAGCAATGTGGAATGAAGAACATCTCTATTTATTTTCATACTAATAGAGGGTAGTCAGCCATATTTTTTGTTACTTCTGTTATGAAATGAGATTGCTTCGGTGTGCCAGCCAAAACAGCCATCTGACATTGCCTGTATTACCATGATTAAAGATTATGAAATCCCACCACATTTAAAATCTGCAGGCATTATTGATCACTGGGTCTGTTCAGTCCATGACATCTGTGTAGGTTAACATTCTGTAAAACATGAAACCAGTACACAAACTGAAAAAGTAACACAGTTTAGCAAATATATCATAAATGAGTAGACTTAATCTAAGCATGTTCAACAATGCATATAATTAACACTTATACCTTACATATCAAGTAGTGCAGCTATAACTGTCAATGCAACAATCGTATGTCAAAAACAGGTATATGATTATGGAGTAACTCAGTATTATTTAAAAGAAGTTTTGTTCTTATAAAGCCTTTTTCAATAAACGCCAACTTTTTTTTCTGTTTTTTATGCGATCTACTAAAAAAATGGTAGTGTTAAAAGGAATCTTGGATAAAACTAAGAATGAATATTTGGTGGGGGATAATTACCATTTTGTATAAGCAACTGTGTGATGAAAGATTAGGATACTTCCAGTTCTGAGCAATTGAGGGTCAAATGAGTACCAGCAGATGAACTAGCTAGATTGTGACCACTACCAGTAACATCTCAAGCTTGTTATAGAAGATTATGAGTGGGTTGCCAATCATAACCTGCTTATTATGTGTTCTAGACATGCATATCAAAAAATTCACACTGAAAGTGAAGCAGAGAGCCAGTCATAATTCTTTGTAGTACATTGAGCTTTATCTATTCCATGTGCTACTAGTTACAAAAAAAAGAAAAAAAGTGCAAAGTGCTTTGCTTGCTGTCAGTCATAAAGCACTTAGTGAGGGCTTTCAGAAAGACATTGTAACACAGTTCCTCATGTTTACTGCCACCTTTCCATGCCTCTCAAATGTCCAGATTTCCATAGAATGTCCAGAGTTTTGCCTCATTTGTGTAGTGTGGCCTCACCTCATAATTTCCAACAAATCACTGAGGATTGAATTCAGTAAGTAATGTAATTCACTTCAGTCACAGACTTTATAACCTTCAGAAAATGTAGGAGAATATCCATCCTATAATTCCAGCTGCTTTTTAAGTTTTTGAACGGAAGTGAATAACACATTATTGGTACAGACAGCAGGCAGAAAAACAAATCTGTCTTTATTTTCTCTCTTTCATTTGCTGGTCAGTACTGCCATATTTTGCTGCCTAGTTTGAGACCCAGCCTTAACAAGTTAAGCAGGGGGTGCTTAACATTTGTTAAGGTTGGATCTTGCCCTGTAGTTGGGCTTGCTCTATTATATATATATTTGCTATTAGATATATATATATATATATATATATATATATATATATATATATATATATATATATATATATATATATCCACAACCCTTTGTCCCATTTTTCACATGGAGTCAGGGGGCCACTTCAACAGTGACAATCACCTAGACTAAGGTTCACACCTCTGGGTAGCTATCCCTGTTATGACTGTTCTTTCATACTACACAGTGGCATATACACTCACACCTATAGCCACATCAGAATGTCCAGTCCACCTACTGCATGTCTTTGGAATGTGGGAGGAAACCAGAACACCCAGAGGAAACCCACACAAACACAAGAAGAACATGCAGACTCTGCACAGAAGGCTCCCCAGCCAATGCTATTTGTTGCTCCACTGTACCTCTTTATGTGTATGTATGTATATATATATATATATATATATATATATATATATATATATATATATATATATATATATATATATATATATATATGTTTCTTGTTTTGTAACTCAAGCTAGCTTGCAAAATGCCATTCAGTCTCAAAATGTCTAATGTAGGATTCATAGAGCTGCATTGAAAAGGCTTGCCTTTTAGTTGACATTATCAGAAAAATGTAGGCCTGCTGAGAAGTGAATAAAACGAACAATACAGATTAAGTTTATGTTTTCTAAAAGTAGTTAAGGAAATGACAGACAAATTAAGCATAGCTTATCCAGATCTCTCTGCAGACCATGTAGGCACAGTAATGTGCTCTGTACATTTGTACAATAGGATAATAATGCTTTGAAGAGCATGTTCACAAAACGCATATCAGCACCTAACTCATTTTATAGCACGCAGTGTTAAATTTAATGAATAGGTTAATAATAACTAAAGTGCATATCACATTAATTTTTTAAAGTCATCACAGAGATAGTGATGTTGATGTTTATGGTAGATGTCATGTCTCAGATTTGAATATACAACATTTTGCACAAAATAAAATGCAAACAGGATTTCTACATGCCTTTATTCTTATTAAGCTTAGCAGAGCTCTTAGTCCCAGCTCAGTGAACTTTATTCAGAAAATTAGATAAACTTTTATATATTTCTAAAAATGAACTCACAAGTTAGCTTAGCTCCAGTGAACAACTCATTTTGTTTTTTAATGGTAATGTCAACCATTCACAGTCAGTTTCACTGCTTTAGTTTGAAAAAGCTATTTTTTCCTAGACGGATACAATAAAGTAAACGTTATGCTGCATTGTTTCAATTCTGTCAGTCTGAAGAAGAAAAATGACTTTATAAATTACTGGAAACATAATAAAGTATAAGGAAACTAGCCTATTTGTCTTCTTTTAGGATACTGACATTGTTGGCAGAATGCAGCATAACTTTTTTCTGTTGAAATGCATTCTAAAGCAAAATACATTTTAGACACTAATTTTGTCAAATGCAGAATTTTAGTGTCAGTAGTTAGGTGGTAGCAAGGGTAGAATTTTGTCACAAGTGTTCTGAATATCACTATAAATAGGGCCAATTGATATGAAAATAGGGATAACTCGAGCACCACAGTGGCTTATTGTTGGGCTATTCCATGTTATTATCGTTATAAACATATCAGAATGTCTGTACACAAAATTAATATTTTACTTTTTAACAAAAAAAAATATGCAAAACCATTGATGCTCAAAAAGGTTGCACTGGTATCTTGCGCAAAGCTATAGCACTTCTAAAAACGTTGGATGTAGGACATTCCTCTCACATTTCCCGATATCTTTGTATCATTGCCAGAAAATGCGTTTAGCCTCATCCATTTCTACATGTTGCCCATCACCATCTGAAGAAGTAAATAGATAACCAAGATAATATCATAATGAACACCATAAAATATGCCACAAAGCTGTCCAGGTAACAGGCAGGACAGAGTTTTCTATGCATCCTGTTCATTCTTACGTGAACCACCCTCTCTAGCTGTGGAAATCTGTTGCATTCTCAATAAGTCTATAAACAGAAATGCTCTTCATTCCTGACCTAGTTTGTTAAGGTATACCTAATAATGTAACAGCTGTATATGTTAACCATTGCTGCATACTAGTAACCTATTTTCTTGTTTATTTATTTATTTACATTTGTTTATCCAGAAATTCCAACTGGACACAGGTCCTTTTTCAGTGTGCTCCTCCACTATATTTATTCCACATCACAGCATGCCACGTCTCACCCGATAATTGTCAGTCTGCACTCTCTCCATTCATGATCTGAGGGCTGTGTAAATAGAACATTTTCTTGAGAATGTTGATTTCAGCATCACTGAAATTATCCAGCACATGTCATACTTTGGACATGCTGAATCCTGTTTTGTTTGTATATGAGGAAAAACAGGAATATGTACTGCTATAGATGTATGTATGGCTACAAAAATTGTATCTGTTTTTCACATGTTCATATTCACAATATTCACTCCCCATAATTTGTATTATAGTACATGTCTCCTCATAGTTGATATACTATATAGCAGTTTGCTTTTATGATATGTATAAAAAGTAAATAGCATATTCAAAGTACATAAAGTACATAGGCCTTTTCCATTGTGCTATATTACTGCTTAATAATTCTTGACAGAGAACAGCCATAAAACTGCCTGCTGATATTATATTGTAAAGCCCTCCCAAACTTCATATTACATGCTGTTGTTCTCACAAAAAAAAAAAAAAACATAGGCAAAGGCAAACAGGTTGAGCACAATACCCTATTAAGTTCATATGTGCATCTTAGCCTATAAAACATGCCACTGATCTACCCTGCCCCCCACTAAGTGAGCAGTTGTTCGAATGGGAACTATGTACCTTATTAGCAAAACCTCTATAACTACTACTATAATAACTTTTACTATAATAACTTTCACAAAGTTGCTTCACAGTATTGCTGAACTTGCAGAATACAAGTGACTAAAATGCTGATGTTAAGCTCAAGTCTACAAATTTAAAGTTTTTGCAGACTATGTCGCAAATTACACCATCACGGATTACTATGCATTGCTTAATTTCACTTTCATGCAACAGTCCAATAATGAACAGCAAATCTATTACATTCTTATCAAGTTCTAGAATTCTCAAGGGAAAAGGTGCAAATGATAGCCACTTCTGTGTGTACTGTACAACAGAGCAGCAAATGCATGCATGGTATGAAATTCTCAGTCGTGTCTTATACAAGATGTCATTTTAGTATGTTACTTGGAGTTTGGCATCATATGTCAGAGATGGATGGTAGCACTTACAGATATAGTCCAGCACAATATCTGAATGAAACAAATGTAATTTTTATATCTACTCCACATTCACTTCAGGCAACAGTTTCCAGGTCCATATGATGCTCCCCTCTAGAAACTGGATGTTTGCAAGACATGGGTCTCATTCTGAGCATGGCTCTAAGTATCCAGTGTTCTGTAGAGCACTACATATACCATTATGATGGCCTGAAGCATTCCTTGTCTGAAAAATTGCAGGAGTGAGAAGCTTATATATAAAGAGACTAGAAGTATGTTGCAACTGTTAATTTATTTGTTTGTTCATTCATTTTAGGCTAAATACCTAACCATCCAACAAATTCTTAAGCTCATTTGAAGATGCATTTCATTAGTGTGTGGAATACAAGAGGTGGTGGGAATGGCTGGCTGCAAGATTGGGTATGTATCATTGCTAGCTGCTTTAGTTTTCAGAGTGTTTAATAACATGTCTCACTTATGACACTTTACCCATTCATTTCTGCAAATAAGTTTGATGAACAAGAGGAATATTGGGAGACCAAGGCACATTCACTACTGCCACACTTTGTTGCAGTTTTTTATGTGTCTCATTAGTCTGATTATGTGGATATGGGAGGGGTAAATATCCCCTGTGAGGTGGAAACATGTGCCCTCATACCTACTGCAGGAGATTGTTTAGACTGTGTGGCAGTCAGATACAGGCCCTTCTGCTTATATGTTCACAAGATTAATAGTCTCCAACCACTGTACAACAGGAGAATCCGGTACCATCTTGCAGTGCCTACATGATCTAATCATCTGGCAGTGATTCTGTATAGGTAGCCTTGTAGGCCTCTTTGGCACTCCTACATAGTCTGTATCCCACCCTGTCCCCTAAACTCCTTCCTAGTCTGTCCTTTCCTTTACCTTGTGCTTCATCCAGTACTCCCCATTACCATTTTTGCACCCTCTGTATATGTGCCCAAGCTTTGTCATCCCACCCATGTCCAAGCTTTGTCATCCCACCCATTCTCATATATGCAAAACCACCGCTGTTTGTCTGTATTGTTTCAAATTAGTTGTCTTATCTCCACACACTACCCTGCACCACCTTTGCATGCTCAGTATTCACTTGCATACTATTACCCTCATCTCTTTTATCTTCATATAATTAGAAGGAAAACATAAAGTTTGTGCAGATCTACATCCTGCATGATCTAATAAAAGTATTCTAATCATGTAAAAGTATTTGCAAAAGATGTGAAGAAATGTGATGGGCCCAACATCTGCTAAACTGCATAACAGTCTGCTGGGGGATTTTGTACTGTTATTCATTGATAAGTACTCAAACAATAAAAAGGCTATTGAAGTCAGCTGCAGTTATGACATAGTGTTTCTTGTGATCTTGGAGAAGTTGTTGTTGTTTCTTTCGGCTTTTCCCAGTTAGGGGTCGCCACAGCGGAACTCCGGTCCGATAATGATTGGCAGCAGATTTTTATGTGCTGAGTTGCCAGCTCTGACGCACAACCTTCAACGAAGGTACGCTCATTCGCACATGTCTCCACACAGAAGACTCTTTCGCTGAGACTTGAACTGGACAACGTCTTACTGTGAGGTGACAACGCTACAACAGATCTTGGAGAAGGATAGGGATTAATCATGTTGCATGATCCTGTTGTAGAAAAGGAGAAAGACTCCAAATTTAGCAAAGCAGAATTTTTTTTTATTCATACACAATTGTAGGACACTAAGAAATGCAACCTATACCTCCTAGAACAAGACAAATCCCTCTGCCTTTATAACAAAAGTAAAATGTGCAAGCTGAACTGTTAATATCAAGCTATGACTGACGAACAGATAGAAAGTAAGATATATTTCAGTTTATGCTGACAACAAATGCTCTTTTGTTCTTATATACCTGACCATAGCCAACTGTAAGTTCCTTCCTTACACAGCAATTCAAATTATTACAGATTCCAAGATGGCTGCCGACTAGATTGGTCCCTATTCTTTGAGCTCCTCACAGATTTTATCATCTTCTCTGTTTTACAGCTTTGTGATAATCTTTTTCCTCAGTTTTTTTCACAAAAAGTTTCTACAGGTTTTTTTCCATACATCTGGATTATTTTTATTTTTGGAAATCTTATCTTGGGATATTTTTTACCTCAGAACAGTTTATGGGCTCATCTGACTTGGGCACCTGCTGCTTAAGAACTTTCCTGGAACCTGATATCCTGTCACCAGTACCTCATCTCTGGGCATGGCTACTAAATCTGACTCCATGGAGACACAGCCTACAAAGGCCAAATTCTCTTCAATGCTCTCACCAGAAAAAGACACTAGTTCAAAAAGATTGAGAACATCTAAACAATCCTCTGAAACTACCAAAGTAAGTAACAAAGACTTGAATGACACAAATTTTTATTTAGATGAACTAAAGTTAGCATTAAAACCTATACAAAGTGCTATTCAAAACTTTTCAGAGCAATTTGCTGACTTTAGCAAAACCTTGAAGCAAATAAATGACAGAATGGATATGATTGAGAATAGAAATTCAGCTTTAGAGATAAAAACTGATTCATTGGAAAGTAACCTAAAGTCTAAAGATAAAGCTATTTCTGAAATACAATCTAAACTGATAGACTTAGAAGCCAGGAGTCGAAGAAACAACATTATTATTCATGGTTTGCCAGAATCTTATGATAATAAAAATTTGCTATCGGTGACTAAGAACATCTTTGAAACATTGTTAAATTGTGAAGCATCCGCAAAAACTATAGTTGTAGAGAGAGCACACAGAGCATTACGTGCAAGTCAAGATTCTTCATCACCAAGGATTATTTATGCTAAACTATTAAACTTTTAAAACACATTTCAGATTCTGGAAACAGCTAAAAGTAAAAAACAGTTTCTATGGAAATCTCATAAACTGTCATTTTCACAGGATCTTCCTTCTCAAATAAAATTAAACAGACAAAAACTTTCTCCTTATTGTGCAGACTTGATAAAAAGAGGGATAAGATTCCGTATGTCTTATCCAAATACCTTGTCTTTTACATTTAATGACAAAAGGTTTATATGCTCTGATCCTAAGGAAGCAAAAGATACATTTTTTAAAGCTTTCAAAAAGTTTCCTGACTCTGTCTCTTAGCATTCCATTTCTCAGTTGGTTTCAAATGTGATGTTTTTTTTTTTTTTTTTTTCTCTTTTCTCTCCTTCTATATTAATGCCACATTTCTTTAGGCAGTACTGGACATCTATTAATCAAATTTTGTTTTTGTTACAGGTGTGCAGAATTTGTTTGTATGTATATCATATTTTATTTTCCTTTTTTCAGAAAGGTACTGTTTTTGTTATAAACACATTTTTTCTCAGGAATATGGTGTTAACATTTAATTTTTGATAAGCCTAGTGGTTACATTTGTCTATTGCGAAGTGGTGTGACTTATTCTCTAGGTTTTGAAACTTCAGTGCCCTCCGACAGTTGTAAGCGTTTAGGAGGGAAAGTTTTGCATTTCTCGAGACTGGCCAGGACGAAAATCTTCTGTCTCCTCTACCAGCTGCAGTTTTTACTCAGCCACGCACCTTTCATGGATTGTCGGAGATTGGCGATGACGTCATCATTCGTGGAGGACACTCGCTGAATCCATATGAAAGTAGACTCTTGAATACAACATCTATTTGCCTTTTTGGTTTAAACTAGGTATTTTTTTTTTTTATGTTTTAAATCTGTGGATGAATGGATGTGCTGGGGGTTTGCGCCGCTGGGTATGGGGGTTTGGTGGCTTTGAGCGCGGTGTTGGCGGTGCATCTTTTGTCGGTTCAGGTGACCGGCAGGACCGGTTGGTTGGTTGGGATGTTGCACCTATCGACAGTATGCTAGTGTGGTTGAAAAGAAACGTGTGCGCATTCTACTTGAATTTTAGAACAAAGTAATGCATTATGATCTTCTGCGCTAGGAATATGTGTCTTTTTTCTTTTTTTAAAAAAAATGAAAGCTTTCATTTATACATAACATATGTACTTAGAGCTTACTTAGAGCTGATTTAAATTGTTGTATCCAGTTTTGATTTAGAGTGGTTGACAACAAGGAAAACGAAGAATATTTGCAAAAAACATGAGAGGTTATTTTATATCATCAACTGTGTTACTATGGTTGCAATACCATTGGCTGTTGATGGGTGCGGCATCTTGATTGACCGGTTGGTCTTGTAAATTAATATGTGGAAGTATTTTAAGGCTGTGTCTTTCATCCGATTGAGTAATGTTTTTCAAAGCTTCTGAAGAAGTTGGCTGTCTGGGCCAGCGGGGGGTGTGTTGTTGGTGTCGCGCTTGGGGTTGTTGGATTCTTGTGCTTGGCGGTGTGGACTCCTGGTTCATTCATCGTACATTCTTTTATTTAATGGTTGATTTTTTGTACATTTCTTGGTATGTTTTAAATATTAGTCAACATAAGTATCTGGTCCAGTTATACTTGACTTTAGATTGCTAGGTATATATTAGAACACGGAGAGGCAACACAGAGTTAGCGTATCAGGACAGGTACGGATTTGGTACCATATAAATGATCTAAAAAAGGAAAGGGGGGGTGAAAGGGGAAAGAAAAGAAGATAGTATAGAAATATATAAACCGACAATGTATGGTATAGTCTGTCAGGTAACTTTTTTTATGTCATAGATTATGAGATATGTAGAGTAATAGTTTATTATGCATATAGTAATCACAGTTATTTATAGCAACTGCTTCAGATAATACTGTTTCAGTGCTTTTAAGCTATTGATAATACTAAGGGAGTAACTTGTTTGTTATTTGTTTTCAATTACATGCTGTCTCATCAGCATCTACGGCTACTCCTCTTGTTCCCTGCATACACAAGCCAGTCTGTAGTCTTGCTGCATGTCGGCTATGTCAGATGCTTTTCTAAAACCTGGCGTTTTAAAAACGGCCGCATGGGTTATGTTTAAATGTCACTATACGTATACAAAAGTGTAGTCAACATGACATTACAGAATTTAGTGATTGAATTTTCTCCTTACAGTTTCAGACCGGCTTGATTTGTATTAACCCGACCTAAACAATATATCTGAGAGGTGTCTGTTAAATTAATCTTTTGCTCTACGGCTGTGTTCAGATCGGATAATTAAGTTTAGTAAGCCCTGTGTAATTGATAATAAGTAAAATTATAAGAAGTCATCACAGCAAAGAGAGAAATACATAAAGTTAGATTAATAGCTTTAAGGTTGAAGTGCTCACAGGCTTATGTATAATATGGTTTTATTTTGTCTTACATTTTTAAACATTTATCTTTTGATGGATGTTTGCTAAGTTAGCTCACTTGCAACATTCTAATCATTGTTGCATATTTACAGTTGCAATCTATTTTGTGCAGTTTACAGCGTAAACACATATGAAGTTCTTGATTGTTGAGTGTAGTCACATGGCATATGGGGGGTATGTTTGTGCTCACAATATTCATATGTCTAATGATAGAAGGTTTACAAATACTAGTAGTGCTATGTGACAATATATAAAGACTGCACTATAGGCGGCAAATTTCATTGAAAATTTTATCTAATAGCACATTTTGTGATACACATTTGAGATTCCATTTTTAACAATACATTTTGTTCACTGCCTTATAAGCATCTTGATCATATGATTTGGGTATATTCATGTTTTTTACACAATTGACTTATAATGCTATGTTTAATGAATCATTTTCCTTATTATATTTCAATTATTTTATTTCCATTAAATATATTACATTCCATTCAATTAATATTCTCTTTAAGGCAGTAATATGAATTGTTTTTAAATGGTCTCATCAAACTTTTTGATGCTGTTTAACATGAAGGTCAGATGCTATAGTGTATAATCAATGTGGGGTTAATATATACACATTGGTCTTTACACTTGAACACATAGCTAAAACGCTAATAAAGCATATATAGGGACATGTGTTTGTTATAGGAACATGTTATTTATGTATATATATATAATATATGATAACTCGGTTCTTCTATCTCAGGTTTAAATGTTCTATTTAAGCAATTTAATGAATGTGTGAAGGGGAATTATATAGTTTATTTCCTGCTATGTATACTGCATTTCTAAACTTAAAGAGTGTCTGATAATCTCTACAGTTTACAATTCATAATGTTATAGCTTTTAGACATTTTAAGATTTAGTCCCTTATTACAAAATATACATCACTGTGTTTCTTAATCGTTTCATTTGGGTTTATGTTTTTGCTGAAGCTCAAAAGGAAAAGTGTGCAGTAATGTTTTTTTTTTTTTTCTTTCTCATCTTCATACACTAGATGGCGCCAAAATCTATTCAAAATATTGTAAATAGCTGACTGATATAAGCTATAACAGTTTTTTTTTTGAGTATTGAGGAAATTCTTTAAACTGTTGTATATGTTAATTAAAATTGGAGCTTGTAGCTTTAATTATTTGAATAGGGATTAAGTATGTTGGACATCTTGAATTTAGATAGATTTGTACATATGTTAGATATTATATTATTGTGTGTATGTTTACTTAGGTTTTTTTATAAATCTTATTATGCTAATTTGATGCAACTGATATCAATAGTGTTGACCAAGACTACTTATCTGATTCATTTATATATTCCTTTTCTAGTATGGGGTGGGTGGTTAGGCACCGGGGCAATTGGGAAGGAATATTATAGGATCTTTACAATATTTTTTTTGAGAGCCATCAAGTTACATTATAATAAATACAAGGGGCCAAGTTATATAGCTATTACTACATTTTGTAAAATCCTAGACAAATTATACACATTTATTTTTATTTAAGAGAATGACCTTAAATATTGACTCATGGAATGTGAGAGGATTAAGTAATAAAAACAAGAGATCCTTATTATTTCATCTTCTTTTTAAATCCCAGGCAAATATTTGTTTCCTACAAGAGACACACCTAAATAGTGAAGACTTTGATAAAGAAAAAAACAAAAAATGGATCAAAATGATAGTAGCAGCTGGTAATGATTCAAAATCAAGAGGGGTGGCCATTATAATAAAAAACAATTTTCAGGGAATTATTTCTGATGTGAAATGTGACGTAAATGGTAGATGGTGTTACATTATTTCCCGTTTTTATAACATTGACAAACCAATTATATTTTTTAACCTTTATGGTCCTTGTGAACAACAACATATCTTTTTTTTACAGATTTATAATATTCTTTCTTCTTTTAAAGATCACTATTATATTTTAGGGGGGGATTGGAATGCTATCATTAATCCTGACACTGACCGCACTAGTAGATCCCCCTCATATAATTTCCAAGCATCCATTGCTTTGGAAGAAATAATTATGGACCTTAGTCTTACTGATCCTATCTCACTCATAAAACATAATGACAGAAATGACATCTTTACATACTACTCAAAGTGCTATAAGACATGGTCAAGATTGGATTTCTTTCTTATTTCTAATTCTCTTACACATAGGCAAATTGATTACTCCCTTGAGCCCAGATTTTTTTCTGACCACTCTAGAATATCTCTTGGGATTAGTTTGACTTCAAATACACTAGATCCATATTCATCCATATTCATATAATAGTTGGACATTAAATAACAATCTACTTTCAAATGAAAATATACATAAATTAATAACTGAAACAATAAAGGAAACATATCTTAATTTAGCCACATCAGATATTCCTTTAGACATACAGTGGGCTGCGTGCAAGGCTACTCTTAGAGGTATATTAATTAATAAAGCATCATATATTAAAAAACAATATAGAAACAAAGAATTGCAATTAAAATCAAAAATTAAAACTTTGGAAAATCAATATAGAGTGAATCCTAATTCCACTACATATGAACTACTATTAAGCTCTCAAAAAGAATTACTGCTTCTACATCAACATAATCTTACCATATCAGAGCAAAGGCTCTTAGCTACATATTCTGAATGGGCACAGGTTCCCTCTAAAGTGCTAGCTAGAATAATTAAAGGTAATCAATCCCTTCCTAGAATTTCGTCATTACAATATAATAACAAGATTTATAATACTGACATGGAAATTTTACAGCTTTTTACATCATTGTTCACAGAGATATACTCTAAGGATAATAAACCTAGGGTTAAACAGAATATACTGAATTTTGCATCCTCTGTTGATTTTCCTAGGTTAAATGACCAACAAAAGAATGCACTCTCTGCCCCATTGACTATTAAAGAAATATCGGAAGCCATTGGTAGACTCAAGACTAGTAAATCTCCGGGACCAGATGGTTTCACACCTGAATTTTTTAAAACTTACACATCAGTACTTACACCCCTTCTTTTGGAAATTTTTAATCACATAATGATTTATGGTATATCGGATTTATACTGGAACACTTCAAAAACCATTTTAATTTTGAAAAGGGACAAAGAAAAAACTGATCCTAATAATTATAGACCTATTTCTTTGATTAACATTGATATTAAAATCCTAGCTTCTTTACTTGCCTTCAGACTGAAAAATGTTTTACCATTCTTGATTTCTTCGGAGCAGGCAGGCTTTATATCACGTAGACATTCATGGGATAATACTTTGACAATTGATTCTCTTATACATTTTACTAAAAATGACTCAAATTCGCTGTATGCACTGATCCTTGACGCCGCTAAGGCTTTTGATAGGGTTAACTGGGATTTTCTTTTTCACATTATGTCTTGCTTCAATATACCATCTACTTACATAGATTACATAAAAATTTTATATAAAAATTCCTCTACCTTTCTATATATCAATAGGAAAGTATCCAAAAGCATAAAAATTATCAATTGTACAAAACAAGGATGCCCATTATCCCCTTTTTTATTTAATTTATATATAGAGCCTTTATTATTATATATAAAACAAAATACCTTTCATAAGATTCCTAGAATTCTTAACACTAATGTATGTTTGTCGGCTTTTGCAGATGATCTTGTAATATATTTCCAAACACCTTGCTCAGATCTTTCAAAATTGATTGGTTCTATTGAATGTTTTTCAGAGGCTTCGGGTTATCAGATTAACACTCAAAAAACACATATTTTCCCCATAAATTTACTTGCCCACAAACCATACTTATTTCCAGACTCTACTTTCCGGATAGTTCCGAATTTTAAATATTTGGGGATTCTTATAAATCATAATGGACTCTCCACATTTCAAAATAATCTAGCTAAAGTATGGTCGTCTATAATACTTGATTTGAATAGATGGAAATTGTTAAATTTATCACTTCTATCAAAAGCAGCTATAATTAAAATGAATATACTTCCCAGATTGTTATTTCAATTCAATGCTGTGGATCAGTTAATTCCAAAATCTTTTTTTTCAACAATTAATAAAGTACTGGCTAGTTTCTTAAGGTTTCCCAAATCAGTAAGAATTTCTTATATTAATTTAATTTCTCCTAAAAGTAGGGGAGGACTTGGTCTTCCGAATTTTCATCTCTATTATTTGATTATTTCGGCTAATAAACTATTATCTATCTTGAATAGTAATACTGAAAGGCATAATCAATACCCTATTTGGACAAAATTATGGTATCAATACATTCTAACAAAAAATATTAATCCATTAGCTCTTCCTTTTCTTTCATTAGATGTCATCAATAAGTTAAAAATTCCCAAATCTTTAAAACAAAAAATTATTGCTTTTCAAGAATTGTTAAAACTTGTCAATCTAGAAAATATATTTCAATTAATGCAACCTCTTCATTTAAACCCAAATATTAACTTAGACAATATACCTATAAATCTTCTAAATTTTCCCCTGATCAAAGATTTTACTGTTTGGGATTTGATGCAACACAAAAATGAAAATCTCACTAATTTACGTAAAATTCTTAAGGTTAAGGCTAATTATATAACTATTCTACGTCAACTGAGGGATATTATCGATGCTAAGTTTTTCCACATTAAAATAGATAACACAGATCTCACTAATTATAAAGTAGTTATACAAATCCTTACACTTCCAGAGAAAATGTTATCTAAATCTTATAATCTTATAAATCAGTTAACTCATAATGCAGCTTGCCTCTTTTCTAATTATTGGGACAAACACAATCCTCACATATCTATAGAACAGAAACTCTCAGCTATTAAAAATACACTAGAGTATTCGCCTTTCAAAAAACTTTTTTTACACACAACTAATGATTAATAATAATGCATATTTCACTCCTTCTAAACTTAACAAATTTGATGCCAATAAATCGGCCTCATGTTCTTGTTGTTCTCACCCTAATGCAGATCTTCTACACATTTTATGGTCTTGTCAACATTCACACAAACTTTGGACTTCTCTAAAAGTCCGTTTACAGAAAATGGGATATCATAAATCCACCCTATCCTGGGAGATTGCAATATTACACATACCAATTATTTATCTCTCCAAATTGGATACTCAAGTGCTAATTTACATATGTTCACTTATAAAACTCTACATCACCCAAAATTGGCTAGATCGTACTAAACTGAATTGGAATAATTTTAAAATCCTAGCCTCTACATATATTAGAGCTCAGAAAATGTTAGTGAAAAGTCCCAAGAAGTTGGCTCTTATTAACAAAGCTATAGAAAAGGTGTTACATATTATTAATAGTGAATAGTTGTCTACTCTTCTTTTGGGATTCATAGACCTCAGTCTCCTTTATATTCTCATACCAGCTTTATTTTAGATCTTTACCTATTTTGATGGATATTCTTGGTTAACACTTGTATATGATGTATATAGTTATTGTATGTTTTCAGATAGTATTGAGATAAAATATTTATCATACAAAAGCTGTGTTACCATAATTATCTCCTAACTTCTCAATCTTTCATTATGTATTTTAATTTGGTTTTGTTGTTGTTGTATTCTTATTTCAATATTTTAAAAATTCAATAAAAAGTTTTTTGAAAAAAAAAATTCAAATTATTACAAAAGGTGCTGTCAGAGAAAGAAAATAAAGCTTGTTTCATTAGCATACTCCAAACACTATCTTAAATAAATACTGACACCAATTTGACTACACTTCATACATTTTACCATTTCAAATCTTACTTTCATGTTTCATAGATATGATTACTGCAGTGCTGCTAAAAGTCCATCTTACAACTTTAAAAGATCCAACATCTTTTTGTAATGTATTGGGCAGAGTCATGCCTGACATAATTTTTTTCAGAGAGGGACTACACCCCGTTTTACTTTGTTTCAAAGAAAGAGTTGATTATAACTATTACCTTTTAAGTGGTCATTTACAAATTTTTTTTTTTGTTAAAACGTAGATGTCAAAATTTAAGCAGGCAGTATTAACGGATGTGCAGATAAGATATTGCAGACATCGTACATGTGTGAGCATGAACAGATGAACTGATAGGAGAATATACTGAAGTGCCATTAGCTTGTAACTCAGGATTAAGCAGTGTTAAATGCAGAAAAAGAAATAATAGGTAGGAATTTTATAGAAAGAGATAAATTAAATTTGAACTCACATACCTAACAAAGGTTAAATGTAACAACATTTAAAGCTCTGAAAAACATAAGAATTTAGGATTAGATTTGGACTCGGGATTGGGTTTAGGATTAAAGTTTAGGTTGGTTTAATATTATGTTTAGGGTTAGAGTTAAACATAGGGTAGATTAAAAGATTATGATTAGTTTATATTTGAGATGTTTCCTGAAGAGTGATAGCAGAATGCATTAAATCCTTATGTGTAAAGTTAAGTTTTATATATCGCTGTTGAATTTATGTTTCAAATAATAATAATATTTAAATTCGAATTTTAAGGTGTGTATACTAATTATTTTTGTTTTGCAGGCAATATTGGTGGTCTCACACACACATATATATATATATATATATATATATATATATATATATATATATATATATTTGTGTGTGTGTGTGTGTGTGTGTATGTGTATATATATATATATATATATATATATATATATATATATATATATATATATGTGTGTGTGTGTGTGTGTGTGTGTGCAGGTGTACTTCAAATCAGCGAAAGCTGGCATTGTCAAAACACACAATCAAGTATGACATTTCTGAATATGCACATCATTGACTGCTCACACCATCGAATCGTGGGACATCAAACACACTCTCCAAATACATCTAAAAAACCTGCCAACTAACAATTGTACAATAAACCAACTAAAACTTCACAAATATGGACATAAATAAAGAACCCACCCTACACTGCACACAGGCCATCCACTACGACATCTTCTCATAACTCTACATGTGCTTAAAGAAACTGGAGTACAAGAAATAATTACAACACTACACAACTTAATAACACCATTTATGCAGGGGTAATCTAGCCAGTGCTTCAGTGTAAAAATACTTAAAAATTCTTGATTAATTTATACAATGACTATTACTTGGCAATACATTGTTAGCAACTTGATTAATAGATGCATGCGATAATGTGCATATGACAATTATCATAAACCAAGGCAGAGGTATTATGATATCTTTTCTTCCTATACAATGTAGCTAATGATTAAAGGCTTGTTATCCCAAGCAAACTAAGGCTCAGTATAACTTCAAGCAGTTTCTGCTTGGTAACTGAAGATTGCAACAGAGCGGAAAATAGAATTAAAGGGATAATTAAAAGAGATGCAAGTAGCAAAGCAATGGAAGAATGAAGAGCCTTCTGTAAGAGACAAGAAATAGAGCAGGGTTTTAGTTAGCCTCAGTAACATGTATCAGCATGGAGATGTTAGAAACATTTCTGTAGCATTTGCTGAGAGGTCAGAAGTTCATTTTGCATGCATTTCTGCAGAGCAGGTAATATCAATGTTTTTGCAGAATCCCTTTTTGGAATTGCACATAGCTCACTTGATAGAAATTGCTGCATCACCATCCCTAAACTTTATCCAGAGAAGATGAGAAATAAAGGAAGCATAGTATCATTTTATTTTAATCTATAAGACCATATCAGATAACGAGTTAAAACTTAGCCAAAGTTAAATCTGAGTTCTATTGGCTTCCAGTATCAACTTTAAAATCATCTAGAGGAACAAAGCGATATGAAAGAGTATTTCTTAGAGGAGGTAGGATACTTCATACAGTAATATTTATAATTATTGTCAAATTATTAAAATATAAATACATAGGTGATACAGAAACCAAGCTATTCACAGAGTGCTTTCTATGTCAACAAAGTAAAGTGTTAAAACATATTGAATATTGATTAAAACTGTAGCAGTGTATAGAGCTAGTGAGATTACTTTTGTTCGGGTAAAAGACTTAATGGGAAATTAGAAGTGCCTAACACTGCATGCAAGAATAATGACAAAAAAATTGCCAAGGCCAAAAAAGAATGCAGACATGGAAAGTGTATCTCATGAGAAAACACTAAGTATTCAAAAATGAAGTAAAAATAAGCAATGAAAAATATGTCTTTAATGTGTTATGCATGCGGTATACTTACATCTGAAAAGGGTATTACAATGGGTTAGTTATATGATCTATTGTATGACAAATCAAAATAATTTGTTAAGTTATGTACAAGTACGTCATAAGATCTAAACCTTAAAGAATGCATATGCTAGTATGGGATCAGTGATGCAATTTATTTCTAGAAATTATAATCAAAGAAACTATGCTGACTGTGAGAATGAAGCTGAAAACCTAAGGAAAAAAGAAGATAAGTCAGAACTCTGCAGGAAATAGCTAAAGGTAATCATAGTATGCCACTTGGTCATGACTGAAAATGTTCTCCAGTAATCCAGCTTGCCTATCTGCAAAATAAGTAAGTAAATAATAAAAAAAAAATGTTTAAGCTAGACACTGGAATGAAGTGTAACTTGATGTCTCCTTTAATTTTCAAAGAAATAATGTTGAATGATTAGTTGAAACCTTCTATTTGTAAGCTCTTTACCTTTCCAGGTATTCATCTGTCACATAGCACTGCATACTGCTTACTTATATAGGATTAAGAAGTCCAAGATTCAGTTTCGGATAGTTATAAAAGAACTTTACTCTTTACTGAGTGTCTGTATTACTAGAACCTTAGTAGCTTAGTGCATCTCTGAACTTTGCATCATTCACTCTGTATAGGATTTTACTGTTATGACCTACCATCATTCACTTCATCCCACTGCTGTGATCGTCAATCTGTCCAAGAGGTGGGCATGTAATGGGGATGTAATTGCATATCACCTCACCTCTGCAGCAGTTTATCCAATATCCACCCTTTCCATCCATGGGACATGCACCTTGGTCTATGTCCCTGGCTCCACTAGGGATCATGTTCTCTAAGATAACCTTCCCCTGGGGTGGGCATGCCCATTACTCCCAAACAGAACCTCAGATACCTAAGCCACTAATCAGACTATAGTAGTCTGGGCTATAGTTAGGTCTTTATTTCTTTTTTCTCTACTCCATGGAGCACACTTTAATAACTTTCAAAGTTTCTGTGACTTGATAAATAATCAGCTACATATTGCCCATGTGCTTCTCATGAGGACACATGAACAAACAGAAAACATTAATGCTGATGTTACTGAATTAAACAAATAATGTGAACTCTGCAAACTATGTGCATTATGCAATTCATTAGTTAATTCAGAATCATTCAGCATTAGAACAAGGGCATGTTGCTCAGGGAAACAGGTTTAACATTGTGTGTGTGGTATGTGCAGATTGATGAAATCACTTTTTCATAGTTAATGGAACTCTTAGGGGAACTTGAGTTGTGTAAAGTATGTCATAAAAAGAAAAGCTGAAAATGAGTAAAATAACAGAGGATAAATGTGTGAGTCAAGAGAGACATAGGAAGGAATACACAAAGTTGGTTGCCTATAGAACCACTTTCTTCAGTCCTGTGTTTCAGTGCTTCATCATGATGAACAGCACACTTACTATCCAATTTGCTGCACTGATGCCAAACGGCTCATATGTCTAAAACAAGCTCACTGCTGTATGACTGTAAGGAGATGCATGCATGGTAATATTAGATACAGCATGCAGAGTCCTGTGATGTATTGTCTGCTTATTATGCCAGAAAATCAAATGCCAAGTGTGTGTGTCTGCTTACATTCTTGACAGTTCTGAACTATAATAGACAGATATGCCATTTTGTATCTATGACATTAAGACTGCCATTTGGTGCTATGAATCAGAAATCAACAGGCATTGGCAGACATGCAGACAGCAATTGTGTTGATAATCTCTTCCATGTACTCAACATGAAAAGAATGAAAAACTTTTGAAATGAATACTTGATAGTCTCTGTATGTACCCAGCTATAAAAAAATGGTCTGTGATTAATCACATGTAGAAGCTGTGAATAGAAAAATCACATCTCTAAAGACTGCAAGAAAGACATGAATGTGAGTGAACTATGGCAAACTAATTGCTGAAAATGTGCCTTGGTAAATAATCTATAACAATTTCAGAGAAATTGTGACCTGACAAATCAGTTATAAATCAGAGTAGACCAGTTCCAAATTAATATTTGAAGTGGTTTATTTAAACTTGACACTGGCATAGTATGTAGTATAACATCTGCTCAACTGTTTGAAGCACTTAATCTAAAAGACATTAAAATTATATTGTTTTTATATAAACTGCTTACTTTTCCATGTTGTGATGTAAATTGAATTGGTTCAGTTAGCGATTACATGCAATTATAAGAAAAATAAATACAATATACAGTTCTAGGAATTCTTAATGGAAGCTCCAGCTAAATTATGCTATTTGACTTGCCAGGACCTTGATATGAAAAAATAAATCATAATGAGAATGTTGTGTTTTGTTGTATCTTATGAATTTAAAGTTGTATTCACTGGTTTAGAATGTCTGCTAGTAGAAAATCATATTCAAATAATCCTGCAGTGTTACCAGTAATGTATGTTCCAACAAAGATTCTGATATTTTAAGTAAAGCAGAGAAGCATTTGAAAATAATGGAGCACGAGTGTGGTTAAAAATGCTTACAGAGTTATGATTACTAGTATGGAGCCAAATAAAATATGTAGATGCATATACTTTCAAGGGCATTATCTACTTCATATAAATGAGGATGGAAACACATGGAGAAATTAAACCTGAAGAGGATTAGGCTATGGTTACAGTCTAACTCACAGGAGCCAACCTTGTTTAAAATCATCTCATCTGCTTTATGTGGATAACTTAAAGTTGTACAGTTCATCAGATGTAGAGTTAAAAGTGCTACTACAAATTTTATGGATTACGCATGAAATGAAGGATTTAGTAATCTAACTCGGGTAATGTCACAGTATGATGGAACCATGAGTCCCCAAAATAATGAGAAAGAGGTGGAGCAGAAGGCATCAGAAGACAAACCACATAATGATGCTCTGGAGCCTTCACTAGGAAACCAGTAAAAAAAGTTCAGTTGCAGCTGCACAGCATGGGAAGGAGTAGGGATAGTGGCAACGCTGACGCAAGCACTTTTTATGGAGTGATAGGCCAGTGAGCTCCAATATGAAGGAGCACCAGATGATATAGTTTAAAAACAAAGAGGATATCTTACAGGCAGATGTTCTGCAACTTTCTGTCGAATGCACGCTGGAAACAGAGAGCAAAAAAAAATGTGCTCTCAGTTTAGAGGAAAATTATCTAAGGGAAGAATTGTTTAATTTAATAGAGATGGATAGACATATTAAAAATGATTTAAGAAATAGATTACAGAATGTAAGACCCAGAATGTTAAAAGCCTGACAAAACAGATGAACACAGTAATCAAGACTATTAACAGAAATTAATGTGATATAACAGAAGTGAACAGAATATATTTCTGCACAACTAAATTAATAACAGATAAAGTCATCCCACAAATACAAAGGGCAATAAGGAAAAAGAATGGAAGAAACAAAATGTCATCAAGGAAGCATCGAACAAAGAAAGTTATAAAGTAATTAAGACAAGAAGTGTCCCTATTAAAAAAAAATAAAAGAAGAAACAGGTCAAAAATACTTAGAAAAATAGATGTCACAAAAGCAATGTACAGTATCACAACAGACCATGGTCTATCAAACACTATTGCAAATAATGAACTAAATATATCAGCACAGGTAAAAAAAAAAAAAGCTTTGAAGATATACACACAAATATAAAGAAAAAGTACAAAATAAGAAATGAATTGATAACCAAAAAAAGTGTAAAGGTAACTGGGAACCAAAGCAAAAGAAATAGAAACACCACCAAAAAAAGAAAAAGACACATTTTGGAGAAATGTTTATGAAGACCCTGTGGAAATTAACAAAGATGCTGAATGAATAGAAAAATTAAAAGAAACAGTAAGGAGATCAAATGGGATAAAGTAACTGCAGAGAAACTGAAACAAAATTAGGAAAAGATCCTACATGGCCTAAATGTAGTACCTAACTTCTGGCTAAAAGAGTTAGCCCCGGGTAAGAATTACTTTGATGTGTATCCTAAAAAGACACTAACTTTGTGAACCTGTAAACTATACTAAACTCTATTCACCAATAGCATGTCTCCCAATGATGTACAAACTATATACTGGAAGTGATATGGACAGAGTTGATAGTCATTTAAAAGAAAAGTCAATCATGGAAATAGAACAAAATGGTAACAGAAGAAATCCATATGGAACAAAGTATCATTTGTTGCTCAATAAAGCCATAACAGAGAATTGTAAAAAAAGTGGGAGGGATCTAAGCATGGCATTAGATTACAAAAATGCATTTGATAGCATCCCACATTCATGAATAAAGGAGTGCTTACAGATGTATTATATGCATTCTGAAGTGATCCGTTACATTGCAGTGACTGTGAAACAATGGCAAACCACTTCGCAATAAGGCCATGACAAAGGGCAAATTCTTATCCGAGGGATAAAAATTCAAAGGGGGATACTGCAAGGAGATTCATTGTTACCACTGTTATTTTGTCTTGCCCTTAACCCATTAAGCTGTTTTCTTAACATATTAGGTCTTGGTTACAATTTAGCTGCCAGAAAACATCCTTGCCTAAAGACTTCTCATCTTTTTTGTCATTGACTTAAAACTGTATAGTTCATCAGATGAGGAGTTGAAAGCACAACTGCAAGTGATTAAAACCTTATCAGATTACATAAGAATGACAGTTGGTCTTGATAAATGTACAAAAGCAATGTCTAAAGCAGGAAAGTTACAGTATCAAGAAAATATCAGTCTGGGACAGGAATCTGATATAAAGGAATTTGTGTAGGAAGTAATGTATCAATATTTCAGAAATGATGAAGGATTGGCAATAAAATATTTACAAATATGAATTAAACTCAGTAAGGAATACTTCAGAAGACTAAAACTAACATTGAAAACAGCCTTGACATTTAGGAATAAAGTCAAAGCTATAAACCAGTTTGTACTTCCTTGTTGTAAATTACAGTTTAGGTGGGACTGGCCCAAATCCAGAGGCGGCTTTTGCTATAGGACTGTGGGACTGCAGCCCTCCCACCTGTAAAATGGGCCCCCCACCTGTAGAATGCATAAAATAAAGTCCCCAGTCCCCCCACCATAGAACATATAAAAATAAAAAAATATCTCGGACTCCACGCATGCGTGCTTAGTTCCTGGCTGCTGTGTTAGGCAGATCAGAATGCAAAGCACACATGCTCAGGCATTCCTGAGCTCCAGACTGCTCAGTTAGGTAGTCCGGATAGGGAAGGGAGTTAACTCCACCCTTCCAACCTAGAGATCTGTGCAACCGCACAAACTGGAAGGTCACCGGACTGCATCGCCCGCAGGCTGGACCAATAGCAGGAGGCTTCAGCCTCCTCACATCTTGTGGGAGACCGAGACCACAGTATGCGTGGGCTAGTATGGAGGACCAATCAGGCTGCTGAGTACAGGATTGCATTTTGCGTGGGCCAGTATGGAGGACCGATCAGAGAAACAGCGGGAGCCACAGCTGCAGAGTACAGGATCACTTTAGTGCGTACAGCTACAGAGTACAGGATCGCATGCATGGCAGGTCGTTCTGGAGACAGGTAGGTGGTGATCACTGTAATGGCTGTATGTGTGTGTAAAATGCCCCAGTTGCTTCATGGTGGTGGGTAGAGAATAAGGCTTGAGCCCTGTACCTTGGGCTCAAGTGGCAAGAGCCTGAATTTCCTACCCACCACCATTTCTAAAACATTTGCAGATTTTTGCCTCATATTTGTTCTGTACCTCATAAAATCTCTGATTTCTTTATTTTTGTTACTTAAAGCAGGCAGTAATGCAGTGGTGCAGTGGTAGCAGTGTTGCCTGACAGCTATGGGTTGTCTGGTTTGATTCTTGGCTGGGGTGCCTTCTGTGTGGAGTCTGCATGTCCTCCCTGTGTTTGTGTAGGCTTGCTCTGGTGTCCTCAGTAGATATTTCTCCCTATTTTATGGACTCTATTCCCCCATTATTGGCTTTGTCCAGGTTTTTTGTGCCAAGGTTGAGAGCTATGGTGATAACTGAACTCACTGAATATGTTTGGGGGCTGTATTCCCCCATTATTGGCTTTGTTCAGGTGTTTTGTGCTAAGATGTTGACAGCTATGGTGAGAACTAAATTCACTAAATGGTAGCCATTTAAGTTTCAGTCTTCCTTTCTTTAATTAAAAATAGATGTTTGCCATAGTGGTATGTTGCTCTGGCTGTTTTGCACAGAGACCTGGGTTCAATACTTGTCAGTGAAATGTATGGTGGTACCACAGCACTTTATTCTAGCAACTTTCCAACATTATACAAACAATGTTTAAAAGGTGTCCCTGGTTTTTGGGCTTTTGTCCCCCCCCCCAAATATTTTTTGGCTTTGTCCAAATTTCTTGTGCTGCAAAGTTCAGAGATACAGCTGAGTGTCGAGTAGATTTTACAAGGAGCTGAGAGCTGCAGGGGAACAAAAGTTTAGTGCTGCTTATGCCAAGTCTGCTTGCATTGTAAATAGCACAACAGGTAGTGTATTTGCGTTTGATGCAGAAGGCTGTGGGTTCTACTCCCACAGTAGGTAAATCCATTGCTGATACTGTACTCTGTTGTAAAGGGGATGGATGCTGCAGTCCTCTTTGGCAAAGATACCTAGTAACTATAAACCTGTTATCAGTTTACCATCCATTCCCTGTTGCAATATTACTAGCATTATAATTTTTTAATGCAACATAAGTGATTTATTCCTCAAGGGCAACAGGCACTTTATTTGTAGATGAAACAATGACATATAAAGTTGTTTGCTAGCAATCACCTCTTCATTAGTTAACAGATTTCTTTAATGTGGAATTATTTAGATGGCTTTTACTTCTTCAGAAATCATGCATAACTGATACTGGTGGACTGCTGAAGTTTGAGTAGACTTTTATGATGGAAATGTTCTGAACTGGGCAATTTTGTCATTATTGGTGCATGCATTTTGTTTCATTGTTTACTGGAAAAAATGTTCAAAACAATACATTTAAAATGCCCTCTAACAACTGTACTGTATTGCACAAGGAATATAATTTAATACAGTCAGGAAGGTGTATCAAAGAGCATGTGTATGTTTCATGCTCAAAGGGCCTATGATTTGAAAACAGCCCAAAATTAATCTTTATCTGTCACTGGCAAAATGTATTTTCTTTGAATGTGGGTTTCAATGCTGTTTCAAAGAATGTGAGTTTCAAGGGCAGAGGAGTTGTAATGCTTATCTATTTTCATTGTGAGACTGCATTGCTTTGTTTAGCAGATATCTATTAGGGTTTATGCTGTAAAATATAAAATAAAACTTTCAAATGAAATTCATATCATCACAGAAGTAAAGCAGTATGCACATTGCAGTGTTTATGGCAAATGGGGCAAAATAACCATGGAATGGGACATTGGAATGGCTGCAGGGGGGGCACTCCATTCGACCATGATTTTGTGAGAGGGGAAGGGCAGCAAACTCAGACAGCCCCGGCTGAACTATATCTCTCAAATGTCCAGAATTTTGCAGAATGAATAGATTTTTGCTTCTTATTTTTGGTTTGTTCCTCATAAAATTTGTGGTTTTCTGCCAAATTATTTAGGAATGAAGTCACTAAATAATGACAGATATTGAGTTTTAGACATCATAACCTTCAGAAAAATGGATGCTAAAGCAAGACCTGTTATTCTATCAACTGTCGTAAGTTTATACAAGAGCAATTTTTAGTACTGTTTGCATGTTCCCCCAACATTTTTGGCCTTGTCCAGATTTCCTGCATTAAGAGGTTGAGAGGTACATGCAAATAAATCGCTTTATAGAATTAGGAATATCCAAACCACTCAACTGTCACCAATTTTGGCTCAAAATGTTGCTCTTCCCCCTAATAGTCTCTCTGCAAAATGGCAATTTTGGAAGAAAACGTGGAGGGTTTACAATTATAAATAACTGTAATGATCAGAGTTATTGATTACTTTTATTTCAGAAATGCATGTAGATGATCTTATTTTGTCAGCTGCTCAAGTTAACAATTACTAATTTTAAAAAGGTGCCCCTTCTTTGACAGGTTCCCAGCTGTATTGTGTGGAAATTTTATATTTTTGCATAACATTTTTGGTCTGTTTTTCATAAAATTGTGGTTTTCTGGCAAATTAGTAGCATATCGTTAAAGACTGAAGTTAGAAAATAATGGCAGACATTTGAGTTTCAGATTTCATACCTTCAAAAATGCATACTAATGCAAAACCTACTGCTATTCTATTATCTTTCAAAGTTTATAAGAGCAATATTTTATTGTCTTTATTTTTGGGCCTGTGTCCCACTTTTATGTATGGCTTTTCCAGATTTTTTGCTCTGAGGTTGAGAGGTATGAGTGTCAGAGCCATCACCGTCAGCCAGAGACATTTCAAAATGTGACCTACTTGTTCCATCCCACTCCCCATTGTAGTGGCTCTGGATGTGTCCAAGCAAGGTAAAGAGCAGTTATGCAGTGTAAGTGTGCAGAGTATTACCCCATCCAAGGTAGACCACATGTATGACTGTGGCTTTTCATCTGTCCTTGATTTTGCAGAATGTTCTGGTTTTCTGTCATATTTTTATACTGTTGATTTATGCTTCTTATTATTCAGAAAATGCATGCTGTTGCAGTGCCCTGTTGCTCTGTATTAAAGTAGCAATGCTTTATTGACCATCAGGTAAGCTTGTCGGAGATTGTAAGATGCAAGTAAGCTTTAATAAGCATACTGTTAAAGAATTACCAACATTGAAAGCCTTTTCATTGTTGCCATGCAGAGAATATTTACATAACTAGATAACATATAAGCCTTAGGTATTGAAATGCATATGACAGTATTTGAAATAAAGGACAGGATTACAGTATTTTCAGAAGTTCATTACATTTGTTGGAGACTTGCAGTTATCTTTGCAGGCTTTACCTGTAAACTAAAGAGAATGCCAGTCTATCATCTGTGGTCCATAACTTGTGCAGTAATCCTTTAAGCAATTTATCTTGAGCTGGTTTCTTGCTCGTTGTTCATTTTTTACTTTGATCATGTGTTCCCCATGAAACAAGTAGATAGTTGCTGTCAGGCAGCAGGTCTTTTTTAGATAAGAAACATTTTTTACAAGTGGGGGTATCACAGAGATTGCTACTTTCAGCATGTTACTTGGTAATTTTATAAAGCTGAATATAAATTATAATTAGAATTGCAGTGCAAGGAGAAGTGGTTTGAGCTGAGTGCTGCTTGTTTTATTTTATAGTTGATTTTGACTGGCATTCCAGTAATGTATTTAAAAATCAATTTATTTTTTCATGCCTCACAACCTTTGTGTTTCCATCTAGATATTAAGTAAGTTGTCATGTAGCCAATGCATTGAAATATTTTTTTCTTCTACACTTCATTTTGTCTTGATTGGACTCTCATAATGACGGTTTGGCACTCAGGGCAGCATATTTAATTAAAGTTCCAGTTGTTGTGGTTTTGAACATAGCCCCACCCCTTTCTGGTTGGCCACATCCCTTCCCATTGGCCCCACCCATTCAGCTGTCTCTTGCAGCCCCCCCTTTAATTTGAAGTCACCAGCGGCCACTGCCCAAAAGGTATTGGATCAGAACAACCCTATTATATCCTTGTCAGTGTTTCAGATTAGGGGTGTGTATAAAGGTTATCTTAGCAATTATTCAGCAGAATAAATGATTGCTTATTCAGTTCCAAGAAAATTATACATCATAATTAAAACAGAGCTGATGCAGTACCAGATCTACACACACCTGATCTGCAATGAGTTGTATACAAAGTTTTCAGCAGTCACAAAGTGAAGAAATACTGAGTAGAGATGTGTTTGATAAGCAGAAAGTTATAATTTCAAGGTAACATCAGCTAACACTTCACTGTATCTAAGTATGGAAAGCAAAATATGTTCACATCACTGAGCATTTCAACATATCTCATGTCCTAGCAATGCATAATCTTGTGGTAGTTAGATTTTTTACCAAAGTATTAATCAAACCATTTGGCAATAATGTAAATGCTTTATACTGTGTAAACATTAACATTTTTATTAATTTAGCATATACTAACCCTCTAATTCCATCACTGGCTGCTTTAAACTCCAATTAATACAAAACAATAGAAGGCATGCTTCAGTATGTTGTGGTAAGCTTTTTTTAAGTTTATTTTGACACTAATTATTTAAAAAAAACATTGGTTTTCACCACAATAGTGTTTGAATACTTCTTACATGTAACCATAGTTCTCCTGTAAAGCAAGGTTTCAAAGAACAGATTTACAGATGGTCTTTATGCTTACCCATAGAAGACAGCTATAACTCTAACATCTTTGATATTTATTTATTTCCTGGCTGAATTTCTGCTCTTATTTTCCAACATTTAGATCTCTCTGTGCATAACACGTCCTACTGTAAATACAGTCTATAATTTAACACAGAATAATCTATGCTTTAGATTTTATATTAGTTGTTATTGGTATTTGATTCAAAAAATTGTGTTTAGTGCATGAGGTAATTGTTAAATTGTACTTTCAGGAGCATTCTTCTCTATGCTACTGTTAAAAATGGGTTTTGGCCACTTAGGCTTTCACAACTAACAAACTGAATAATTAAAATAAATGGTGGTATGGCAGTTAGTAATGCTGAATCACAAAATATGGCTCTGCATTTAGTTCTCAGATGGTTTGCCTTCTGTGCATTGTCTTTTGATGGATCTGCAGGAAGAAATCAAAGAAAGGTCCATTGCCAGCATACTGAACAAGTCAATCTCCTCAAACATTGGACCTGCTGAAGCAGCAGATAAAATACTTTTTAACAGCATTTTTCAGAAAGACAAGCCCCCTGGCCCCAATGTGGGTGACTTCTATCTCATACCTCCTTTCTTATATCTACTCACAGTATTACCACACAACAATGGAAAAAAAGAGACTAATACTATAAAGGACAGCAAATCCAACCTTCACAACTATGATCTTACAGGAGTGCTGAGCTGTGTGTTAAAACCTCTGCAAATTCTAACATTGAGGAGGTGGGATTGAGAAAAATGCCTTCTATCTGTCAATATTCATACAAAGGCAAAGCTTCCACTCTGGTTGCTTTTGCATCCTAATGTATATCGTAAGTGAATTCATGATCCTTCAGATTGTCCTAATGTCTGTGAGATGTATCTGTGTGTGTATGTGTGTGTATGTGTGTGTGTGTGTGTGTGTGTGTGTGTGTGTGTGTGCGTGTGTGTGTGTGTGTGTGTGTGTGTGTGTGTGTGTGTGTGTGTGTGTGTGTGTGTGTGTGTGTGTTTGTATGACAAAGTGTTGCATGCACCTTGTGATAGGCTAGTGCCTGTTTGAAGACTAATTTCAATACCTTGCACCTACTAATTGCTGGAATAGGCTCTGCCTCTCCTACAAACACAAACTAGCTAAGCAGCTACACAACAAAATGAATGAAACGACACATGAAGTAATATAAAGTCAGTGCTACAGAGTTAAGATATGTGTGTCATGTTTTAATTTCAGAAGGGTTTTATAGTGGATAAAATAAAACAACACGCTGTAGACCAAAAAATAACACAAACGCTTTCATCAACTCTAGTGCCTCTACAAAATGCCTTTAAGGAGCATAAAGCATCAATAAAAGACCAAATACATATAAAAACACATGACCAATCAATCAGTTAACAAACAATTCAAATTACATACTTCCAATTAAATACTGAGTTTAAGCCACAGGAGTTAAAGTACCATATTTTAAAATATAAACAGTTTCTTTATACAATAATTTATCTTTTAATAAAACATTTTCACCAAAGTTGACAGATACATGTTCAATGACTGTACCTTGTAATAAGGAAGAATTGCCTTTATGCTTCTGTATAAAATGCAAGCGTCATTTTTTGATATCCCTAATATGTTCTTGAAATCTCAGTTTAAATGCTCTTTTACTATCTCCTGTGTAGAACATATTACACAGACATTTAAGGGCATATACAATGCCCTCAGTACTGCATGTAAATCTACTCACTGCCTTAAATATAATATTATTAATCTATGGAAAAAATAAACTATAAATTGACAAATGCAGCATTTTCCACACTGAAAAGTACCCTTCATCAGATTGTGGCATATAGGAAGTTGATCCACGGGAGAAACAAGTTTACTACAGCCCAACATATCCTTCAGACTACAACCCCATTTAAAAGAAATGAAAGGGACATTGTTCAATATACTAAAAAGTTCACAATTTCTCATCAAAAATTGCCAATAATATTTAAATAAATCAAGCACCTTTTGACTAAAAATGGTATAAGTATAAACTAAATATATATTTCTCTTTTGATTCACATTACCATCCATTGCATTACACACAATTCTACAGAGAAAAGAAGGTGCACACTTGGTATTAGACAATACATCGGAAACTAATTCTTCATTACTCAATAAGGGGGCAAACAGTCCATCCAAATATCAAACATCACTTCTAGATTGTACTATATTACCATTAATACATTCCTGCTCCTCAATAACCCTCCTATATGATCTCAAGACCTCATCTCTTTTATAGCCCCTATGTATGAACATATCAACAGTCTTCTTTGCTTCTTCATAAAAGTCTTTGTCATTGTTGTATAACCCAGATATACTTAGAAGTTCACCATAGGGCAGAGAAGAGGTCAAATGAGGGGGGGTGACAACTCCCCCCAAAATGATATTGCCCACCATCAATGAATTTTCTTTGCATAGAAGTCCATATTTTACCATTACTCAAACCTTGCTACTTAAGATCCAGAAAGGAAACTTCCTCCCTGATATTTTGTGAATTCCGAACAAAAATGTCAACCTCCATATCTCCACCATCACAAACAAATAATAAATCATCAATGTGCCTAAAATAGTAAACAACATGCTTATGAAAAAAGTCATGCCTATACAAATATTTATTTTCAAATAAGGCCCTAGTTAAATTGGCATACATGGGGGCAAACAAATAACAAAATTGTTAATTAAACAAACATATAAAAGGCCTATAACCTACTAGCAAGAGGACTATTACCTAAAAACATTATATAATGTATCTAGTCCTTGTTTATTATATTGGTATAAAGACTTCTAACATCTAAAGTCAACCAGTACATGCCTGTTTTCTGTTCATGTTAGGAATTTTTTTGTAATATGTCAGTTGTATCCTTAGGGTATGAGGGAAGTTTCGCAACAAAAGGGAAAAGATATTCATGCAAAAATAACCCAATATTATATGTAAAATATTACAGCCCAAGACAATAGGATAACCAGGTGGTTTTATTTGATTCTTATGCACTTTGGGTAAACAGTAAAAGTCAGCAATATTACAGCCCTGGATACCAGATCTTTTTTCCATGTCATCTTTTTAAAAATAACTCAACTTAAATCCTTTATTAAGTAATATATGGTACTGTTCCAAGGCTTCATCATATTGCTCAATACTCATTTTCACATATACATTCTGAACACCCACGTGATAATAACACATTTGCATGTATTGTTCATAATGCATAATTATTATTTTGTTCCATTTATTACCTGGTTTAATAACTAGCTCATGCACCTCACTCAAATTCCTCAAGGCTTTAGTTAACTTATACTGGACATTCTGTTTATCTTGCACAACATCTTCTAAAGCCCTACCCACAGCATAGTTAAACATGGCAGAAACCTGTTATGCGCATTTATTACTGAAAGGAGGAATACATTGACTCATATTTAATGATGGAAGAGTCTAATAGATAATATGCATTAGTCTGAACCATGTTAAACATTACTTCATCTGAAAAACATGAATGGGAACTTTCCTCCAAACTTACACTCATATCTGAAGAATTTAAAATATTAGTGACTGATTTCTCAGTAATAGAAAAGAAACATGCCAATTGTAACTTTTGTACAAATTGAAAAATGTCAGCTTTAAGGCTATGCAAAGTGATAAAATGGTCAGAAAAAAATGAAATTACGAAAATCAAGAGAAACGATTGTTCATTTGTAAGCACAGAACCAGGCAGATTAATAACAATAGAGTTAGGAATATTAGTACATTTCTTCAAAATGGCCTCAGAGTTCATACTATTGCCATCATACTGTTTTGTAACCTTGTCCCTGTTGTCCTTTCCCAGCAGGGTTACCATTATGTCCATTACTATTTCTACACCATTTCCTGTTGTTGTTAATGAACTGCTGGTGTCCTCAAAGAGGTTACAGAGGTCAGAGTGCTTGTATAGTCACTATCAGCAGAGGATAAACACATTCTTATCAAATTTCAGGGCACACTCCAATGCTTTCTGATGATCATTCCAAATCCCTCTCAAAAATAGGTCATTCAGGAAATTACAGGATCAAAATGTATCATCATAGTGGAATAAGTAACAAGAAGAGATTTTTTTTAATGATTCAATCAAAAGTTATAAGTGATAGCATAGCAGATTATTAGGGTGTGACAGCTTGAGATATTTATTTTTATAAAGTATTGCAAATGTATGTCATTTGGAATAGTACTGTCACCTTGTATTTGCTAAAAGGGAAACTAGTTACATATGATCCAAGAGATTTTTGATTATCAGAAAAGATATAGTGTCATTAAGATGGAAATGTTTGTGATTGTGTACAACTGTGTGAAGATTTTCAGTATGTCTATGGAAAAAAAGATTTACAATGGAAATGACCATAGGCATGTTCAAACAGTTGTACAAAGGGCCACCAAGACTGAGAATAATAGAAATACAATTAAAGAAATACAGCCTGAAATCAAATAATAAGCCAATAAATGAAGCATATAATTAACAAATATGTGAAGTTGTTTTATTTAGAGAAGCAAAAAGAAGATCTGCACAGAGAGGAACTGGAAGTTAACTATATTATATCACAATCACCCATAAAATAAAAAAGCTTAAATAATTTAGATAATGTGCAGAGGAAAATTCAGAGATGAGAATGCTAAAAAAAGCTTCTCTGAAAGATTGGCCAGAACAAAATGCAATCTTGAAAACAGACTTGCATTATTTTTAATGAAGATATAAGCTACATAGATGGTTTGCTTTTTAAAGCAGTTGATTGATACTACATAATAATGTGGAAAAATACATGCTGAATATACATGGATATTGTTAGAGAAGACATGAATGTAAATAATATTTTGACCAGACATACCACTGATTACAGAAATTTGTGTCAGTATGTAAAATCCTTTATCAACATAACTAATCCAACAGAGCTACTGATGTCCTGATTTATTCTAGGAAGATCACGGACTAAGGTTGGCACAGATGTTTTCCAGTATCAATATGATGAAAGTCAGAAAAATCATCTGATACCATGGTTCAAGCAGTCATTAAAGCACTGAAAGCCATCTTTGCAAACATGTTATTTTTGTCCCTGTTGAGTCAAACTGGTATAATTATTTTTTCAGCAGTGGGATTTCTAGCATGTTAGTCAATGCCCAAGATTTCAGGACATGTTTCAATGCATTCTGATGCTCATTCCAAATCCCTCTAAATAAATAAGCCTTTCAGGAAATCACTGGATCGAAATGCTGCATCAGAGTGGAATAAGGAAGAAAATATTTTTTAAATGATTAAGGCATTAGTTATCTGTGATCTCACAGTGAAATATTAAGATGGGAATAATGTACTACAAATTGTTGCCATTTGCAATAGTACTGTCACCTTATATCTGCTAAAAGAGAAAATATTTACATACGATCCAAGAGCATTTTTGACTATCTAAAAATGGATAGTGATATTAAGAAAGAAGTGCTTGTGATTGTGCATGGCCGTGAGAGGTTTTGTCAGTATATCTATGGAAAATAAATTTCAGCTGAAATAACCATAAGCATGTTCAAAAGTTGCTTAAAGTGCCACCAATATTGTAAAAATGCAGTTACAGTTAAAGAAATATGTTGTGAGATCAAATCAGGCCAATAAATGAAGCATATAGCTAACAGATATGTAAAGTCATTTTGTTTAGAGAAACAGAAATTAACTCAATGAAAGCCATCTTTGCAAAATATGTTTCTACCGTATTTGATTCAAATGTGGTACACATGTTTTTTTTTAAAGTGGGATTTCTAGTATGTTACTCAGTATGTTACTCAGTGCCCAAATTATGCATAGCTTCTTGATCTTGTTGAAAGAACTGTTTGAGGCATGAAGCTATTCATAAACAATTGCAGTACAAATTATGCACATTTAAATGACCGTGTTGAATGGACTGTTCAAGAGGAACAGCTGCTTGTGAAGCCACTGCAGGAAATCAATAATCTTTATCAGACTAGTATAACTGAATGGGGGAAGCCTCCATTACAATGTGCTGGGCTGTTACCTGTGGAGTTACTAATGAGTTCAAAACTGAAAAGTAAGATTCCTATCCTTGATGACTCCTGAAAATAAATGTGAAGTGCAGTACAGACTAAAACAGAATGAGTCAAGACAGATGTTCTTTTATGACAGACAGCTCAGAACTCTTTCTGATTTGCAGGTTGGATAACATTTCAGAATTCATTAGAACTGGCATGAGACAACCAGAAGGCAGCTATTTTCCACTGCTTTTAAAACTTTGTCTAGTAAAGTGCTAAAGGAAAATAAGATATCTTTTCAGCAAAAGTAATGAGTCTCACAGTGGCTCTGAATGTTAAAGAGAATCACTTCATTAGACTTATGGGCACCCCAGAGAGGTGATTGTCCTGGGCTCATTGAGAAATCATCCTGAAGAACAATGACAAAATGCTTTGTTATCTAATTGTAAGAACTTAGGTCCATCTTCAACGTCATGTACAACATTTGTTAACATTCCTGCAATCACAAATACTTGAGAATAAAAAGACCTACAAGAGCACTAGTTTTTCACTTGAAAGTTCATGAAATTATTTCAGTAAAACAGTATATACTGTTAAATGCTGACCTGTGTTCTTAATGGCATAAAAGTTAAATCAAATTTAAAAATTAATCTGAGAGGATGTTTAGAAGTCTAGCCCTGCATTCCCATGACATTTTTAGTCTTTGTAATTTTAGTATCAATAAGCCAGAGCCTTACATGTTATCCCTATCTATAAGGGATAAGGGTACTAAACCGAAAGTGAATTTCCGGTGTTTCATCCTTTTATCTAGATTAGATTTGACGATAGTAAGGGAAGTACTTTGTTTTATATGCAGAAGAAGACAATTCAATCAAAGCAGTATTCACTGTGATATCTATCTATCACTCCAGCATGTGAAATTTATGTTACACAAGAGACTAAAATCTCTCAAGCAGGTGTTTGTTCCATCATTGGACTTTTGGATGTGAACTGCATCAGACAAGATAGCGTAGGTTAAAGTATGGGAGGCATAGATTGCCTCTCAGTAGCCTTGTGGTACTGAGGAGAAGAACAAGGTCATGAGATGTCCAGAGTATTTTTAATAATTTAAGCACCTGATTTTTGGTGACAAAGTATTGTGGTCATTCAAGTAATGTTAACTGTTTAGACACCTACATACATAAGAGGACATTACAGTAGAGAGTCAATTATCTGAACGTTGATTATCCAAAATGTTAATTATCTGAACCAGCCTTCAAAAGTTTTTAGGTAGGGAAAATCATAAAGTCTGAATATGTAAATATTATACGTATTCACTTGTGCATGTTTTTTTGAGCTTGTAGCCTGCTTGTGTGTGAAAATATTCTTTATTGTCCACTGGAATCACTGAATGGTTGAAAAGTGTATTCCTGTGTGCAGAAAAAAAACAAGATTTTAGAAGTTTTTTATCCAGTTCAGTTATATGTTTGATTATCTGAACAGTTTCTTTATCCAAACTACCCTAGGTCCCAATTCATTTGGATAATCGTCTCTCTGCTGTATACTCAATGATCAGCCTAAAAAGTACTAAATACAGTGGAATGATCACATCTCTGGAACAAAATGTCATGCCCTTACTAATAAACTATGCAATGAAAAAAGGATTTTATTAAAATAGTGGATACATGGTGATCAAAGGACAGTTTCTTGTCCTCATTGGTTCCCATATCCCTAAGTAATGAATCAATCTTCAGTAGTGCTTCATTACTGAGATGTCAACAGGGGGCATCATGCTTGCCAAAGTAGTCTATTATACATTTTTTGGCATTTAGGTTTAGGCCATAACATCAGCTATTTATTTGGGAAAAGTTTGCCTTAGATGATCTTGGTGTACTCTCCAGAATTACAGCCATCTGCAAACTTGGCCAGACATACCCCCTTTACATTAGGTTTGACCTTAGAGAAGTAAATACGAATGAGGACTGGCCCAAGGACTCAACCCTAAAGTACACCATGACTGGTCTTTGGAAGAGGTAGAGCCACTTAACCTAATTTTCTGGGTTTTATTTTTAAGCAACTTTGCTATCCAGTGGATTACCTAGGGCCTAACATTTAGCCTAGAGAATTTATCTATAATACCTGTGGACCCACAGTAGTGGTGCTGCGGTAGCGTTGTCGCCTCACAACAAGATGTTGTTCTGTTCGATTCTCAGTTAGAGCGTCTTCTGTCTGGAGGCATGCGTGAATGGGCATACCTTCGCTGAAGGTTATGCGTCAGGGCTGGTAACTCAGCACGTAAAAATCCACTGCCAAACATTAGTGGACCGGAGTTCTGCTGTGGCGACCCCTAACCATGATAAGCCGAAAGACACAACAAGAACAACCTGTGGGTGTGATGGTGTTACCTATGTCTGTATTTATTGATTCCATAATGATCTTCTCCATATCCCTGTAGAGAAGGCTGTTCAGATTTATGAGTCTGTAATTGCCTAGATCTGTTGATGTCCACCTTTGTTCAGGGCTATGACTGTTTCAGGACACTGAACTGCCAAAAGCATGTTTTAACTTGTGTCTCCTGGGAACATGCAGAAGTTAATGTTTAACATTCCTTTTTCTCTGGATAACAAATCATTAAATACTTCACTGGCAGGTGTTTCTCATGTGAATAAGCATATTTTAAAGTATACAAGTTTTCAGAGCTCTTGCTTTCTTCCTACAAAAAATGCTCTGCACATTTTTGGTTGTCAAACTGCTTTTTATATGGAGCATGCCACAAGATCCTAGCAACTGGAGCACTTGAAGGGTATATTCTGTGAAGATGGCCAGTGCAAGGGGTAACACCCATATAGCTTAGACTACTACAACAGTGATCTATCAGAACATTTACTTTATGGTAAGTTTACTTTCACAGCTGTACTCTCCTTCAGTTTTCCTTCAGTATGAGATCAGACTGGTATATAGAAGGTGGCTGTCTTTTGGAGGTAGGGCTGAGAAGGCATGCTGTATATAACTTTGACAACAGCTGCTTAAAATACATGACTGTGACCATGTGTGCATTCATCCCAGTCTAATATCAGACTTATAAGCAAAAGGTGACTATCCCTTTTTTGGGGGGAGGGGGTGGTAGGAAGGCAGGCACTACTCCAATATATAATTATGCATTTTCACCAGCATTTGCCTTCTTACTTTATCTTGAACTCCTGCTTTTTTAGATCCAATTTATTTCTTCCTTAGAAGAAAACAAAAAGACTGGATTTTTCCCTTGTCCATGATTCTTTTTGGGCTATCTTTGGATGAAAAAGTGGGAAAAAATCAAAGCTGCATCTCTGGGTGTCTACAGTCTCATAGCTTCTGGTGACCTTGTGTTCCTCAGACACCTGGTTAAATTTTATTATTTATTCCACTGTTATTACAGTGCACTGTTGGCTAGATAGTCCCCGGGATTCATGAATGGCTGATTTCCATGCAGGAACACTGTAGGAGCTCCTGCACAGAAAATGGCCGCCGAGCGATCCAGAAAAGTGCTGTTTTCACATGCACGAGCGGCCCTACACTGTTCCTACACGGAAAGCCATGCAGGATGCAAATCACCTCATTTGCTGGTAAAAACCTGCAAATTAGGTGATTTTGTGATCCACAAAGCTAGCCGGACTCTGTGCAGTAGCAGTGTCAGAGCAGAAATGTATTCAGTTAGTAACTGAATACATTTATGCATCTGAACAAACGGACGTAAGACAGCTCATAGAAAGCATGTATTACAGTCAAACACACATGCCAATGGCCAAATATAAGGCCATTGGCATTAATAACAGTTTATTTTTTTTTTTAAATTAAACTTTTTTTTTTGGCCAATCATGGCCATTTAAGCTTAGGACAGCAGCGCGCAAATGGGATTGTGTCGAAAATTTTAAAAAATGAGAAAAGTCAATTTTAAGTTAATTCTGCATTTTGCCATTATAGTCAATGGCATGCAGAATGTAAACAATACCAGGGAGCACTGGTTGTCAAGAGGTAAGGGTCCATTTAAGTGCAGTAACTAATGACTTACATATTGGGGTATGCAAATGAGGGGAGTTAACTGAATCACAGATTTCCTCAAAGTGCCAGCTTGTACCTAACAGTGTAGGTGCAGCAATATGACAGTGCAAGTGTAAGAGCTGAATGACTTCATAAGGGGTGTGTTATGCTTGCTGTAAGTGCATTGGAGCTCTGGGGCCCGTGTTTGCCCTTAGCTGACCACATTTAAGGAAGGGTGTGTGTCAGATTTGCCCGAGCACTGTGTATATAGACTAAACAGGAGTGCATGCTGTGCACCAGGATTTAAACAAAAAAAAAAGGAGGAAATGGCAGCACTGTTTACATTTGAGCACTGGGTATGTGCAGCACACCTTGGGGCTTAAATAGGGAGGAACTGGGAAGGGGAAAACAGCACTAGGAAGACAATCAAGGAGAACTAGCATAGCTGGCAGGTGGAATGTATCAGAATCAGCCAATTACATATGCAGCAGTCCAGCACACTAATATAAGCTATGCAAACACCCCACAGACCATTTTTTTTCCCACAAGCTCTACACCACCGGTGTATACAGATGGCAGAATTTTAACTGGCAAAACTAACTAAAAATGTTAGAGGCTGCTGCTGTTTTACTCCATCAATATGTGCTAGAGACTGATGGTGGTGAGGAGGAGAATGCTGACAACTGACCCACAGTGAAGAAGAGGAGAAGAGTGTACAAACCTAGGGTAGCCTACCAGGGCCTACATGACCTGGAGATAGTAGAGTGCTATAGGGTGGACAGGGGCATTCCACAGCAAATCATTGAGCTGTGCCGGCCATGCCTTATACACAGAACTAATAGAGGGGAACCCATTTCAGTGGATACCAAGGTATGTCTAGGCTTAAGAATACTAGCCAAAGGTACCTTCCAAAGACCAACTGGGGATATCATGGGGGTCTCACAGGGATCAGCATCTGGGGTAATCCACCAGTTTCTGGATGCTATGACACAACATGCCAATGAGCACATATATTTCCCCACCACCCGTGAAGCGCTGACCACATGTATCTGTCTCTTCCACCATATAGCAGAATACCCTAAGGTAGTTGGTGCTATAGACTGCAAGCACATCCACATCAAAGCACCACCCGGTGAGCGGGGCAGGGTCTACATAAACCACAAGGGCTTCCCCTCAATCAACTGCCAGGACATGTGCGATGCCCAGGGCATTATCATGAATGTGTGTGCTGGCAGCCCTGGAAGCTATCACAGCTCCCACATCTGGCATTGCTTACAACTGTATCAGGTGTTTGTCAGGGGGGACATCCCATATGGCCATCTAGTGGGGGATGCTGGCTATACACTGGAGCAGTGGCTGATGAAACCCATCAAAAATGCATACGCACCTGAACAAGAACACCATAATGAGGCACATGCACAAACCAGGATCAGTGTAGAGCATGCATTTGGGATGCTCAAGTCATGGTTCCGCTACCTTGACATATCCGGTGGAGCCTTGCAGTACTCTCGAGCAACATGTACACAAATGTTCGTAGTATGTGCCATGCTACACAATATGATCCTGTGGAAACAACTGTAGCAGGAACAGCATGGGGCAGGGCCACACAGCCCCACACCATTGCCAAGGTCAGCACAGCACAGACGGATTTGGAGGATGAACATCCTGAGCCTGCCCCATAGGCAGAAGGAGGCATGCACAGTATGTCCAGGCCTTGGCAAAGAGGCAATGCATAGCACACACACTGACACTGTAGGGACCCAGGGACTGATACCGCTCTCCGACTCACACATACATCAAAGGGATACCAAACATGACACTACCTGAGCTTTGCCATGTACAGGGAGTATACTATGTGCATCCAACATAGTCAGCCCTCCAGCACTGTCCTCAATACTGGCCCAGCATCAAGGTAAGTCACTCTTCCTATCAATTACTGAATGGAGTAGTATGTTCTCATACTTGTATGTATGATATGGATGCAAGCATGCAAGGGAATTGGGTGGCTGAATGGGATAGCAGCAGACAGCTGACAGCTATATGGGACAGCAGGAAATTCATAACAAATACTGTTATCAACATACTAGGCAGCACTACATAATGTGACAACCCCCACTGCAGTAGATGTGATGGCCCAAAGAACTGTGGGTGTCAAGAGATCACACGCATGGATGTCAATGAGGGTCACATATCCACCACCAGAATTAACCAGCAGGACAGGTGTAGATGACCATGAAGAAAGGCTGGGCTAAGGCCCCCAAATGACGGCAATGGTGAATAGCCCCCCACCAGACCTACACAGACATACTACAACAGGTCTGGCAGTTGCATTCTAGTTCTGAAGGGTAAGATGTCTGAAACTGAAATATATGCCATTAAGATCTAACATGTGTACTCTAGTGATATGCCTCCTGTCTGCATGATAGGTCACAATACCATATGAAATGGAAGCCAACAGAGTAACCAAAATACCGGTTCAGTCATTTCAAATGTTAAGGTCTGCAGGTGTGCACCCCCCCACACACAATCCCATGTAGAAATGCAGTAGTAACAGATGGCCTGCAGCACTCTCAAATGGCCTACACTCCACCAGCAAAGGCCAATGCCTCACCCATAGTACCAATGTATGGAATGTCAGGGGGTCCCAACTAACAACCTAACACAGTAAACAAAAAACAAATGTAAGGCCATGTTGACAAATGCCAGTAGCATGCCTGCCCATGTCCCACTGCAAGGACTGTGGATCAGGCCATAAATACTACTGAGATAAAGACTCAACTATAGGAATACCTCTGAGATATTGCTTACATAATGTTAGGTGGAGGAGAGAATAACAGAGGGGGTGTAGAAGCATGGATGTCATGGAGTGTGTGAAGTCTGAAACTCGACTGTCCGCCCATACTACTCCTGACTGCAAACCCATAAATGAATAGCGGCAAACCCACTTGTAAACCACAATGTGAAGGTAAATTGACCAGATATACGAGTCCTGCCTCTGGATAGCCTGGGTATATCTGTACAGCTAAGAGATATTACCCCAGCAGGATATGGCCATTCCGTGAAGTTAAGAAAAGCACTAGGAAGGGAACCCCAGCCAGCATACTAACAAGGTGCTGCACCATTTACACAGAACCAACAATCTATTGCCTGCAGCTACCCCTCCACGATGACAGGTGTGTACCAGAATGTGTATTCTATATGCCTCAGTATATTGCTCTCAGCTTCACTCATCTTGCATTTCCCGGTAAATAACTGTGAGCAAAGAATAACTGTCAGTAGTTTATGACATGACACATCACAGTGTAAACAGTACATATGTCAGAATATCTATGCTAAAACCAAACATGTCACACAAGCAGCACAGACAGCAATAGTTACAGTATCCCCTGTATGGTAAGCCCACTGTGTCTCCATATTGGCAACCTATCTACAGATATTCTGCAGAAACAGTTTGTTAGATGTAGCTGTAGCACACAAAACCCTGAAATGGAATCCAGCCCTCCCTGGAATGGATGCACACACTCAATATAGAAGGTCATACTGGGCATGTTCCTACACTTAAAGAAATGAAGCCCATTTCTCACAACATAGTGGACTACAGATATTGGTTATTCGCAGCTGTCTGTGCACACACATCAAACTGTACACCATCAATACTTCCCACACACACATTGGATAGGAATACACATACATATCTAAGGCCAACATAATATAATATGTCAAACATACACACACAGAGACATGGGGAAGAGAAAGACAGACAGCGACAGAGAGAATCCCATTATGAGGTCTGTCCCACCCACTACATATCCCATTGGCCTATATCACATGATGTGCTGATGTCATTCACTGTAGAAATACCTTTGGTTAGCCCTCAGCCCTATAGTGTCAGTGGTGCTTGTGATAACTGTGTAACAGTACAGTACAAATAGGTATCCTTGTAGTAGTTGTAATCTCAGTCCTGTCAAATGTAAAGTTGTGTGTGTGTGTGTGTGTGTGTGTGTGTGTGTGTGTGTGTGTGTGTGTGTGTGTGTGTGTGTGTGTGTGTGTGTGTGTGTGTATGTGTGTGTGTGTGTGTGTGTGTGTGTGTGTGTGTGTGTGCGTGTTTCTAGATGAATGTGGTTGAGGCCATTCACACTCACTAAACCTTCCTTGCCCTTCCTTCAGCACTGCTGCTGATGTCACTCACCTTCAAAGACACCTTTGGACAGCTCTCCAGCATATAAGCTCTGTGGTGCTTGTGATAACTGCATAATACTACAGTGTAGCAAACAAGTTAAGTAGGAGTTTAATCCTGATCCTGGCAAATGTGTAAATGTGAGTGTTTGTGTGAGTGTATTCTTGTAGAGACCTGCTTTTCTGGTCATTCACACTTACAACACTTCCCTTACCCCTCCTTTAGCACTACTGCTGATTTCACTCACCTTCAAAGATACCTTTGCACTGCTTGGCAATATGTAAGCCCTGTGGTGCTTGTGATAACTGCGTAATACTATAGTTTAGTAAACTAGTTAGGTAAGAGTTCCAATCTTGGTCTTGGTAACTGTGTAAACGTGAGTGTGTGTATCCTTATAGAGATGTGATTTTGTGGTCATTCACACTTACAGAACTTCCTTGACCCCTCCTTTAGCACTGCTGCTGATGTCACTCACCTTCAAAGATACCTTTGCACAACTCTCCAACATATAAGCTCCATGGTGCGTGTGTGTAATAACAGGATCCATTGGGTGGTGGTTTTTGCTAAATTATTATGTTGAGGACCTAGTATATGCCACAAAGTCCACCTTACAAGGTCAACAGTTGTCAAACACAGTAGAGGTTGCTGTAGACAATCCACAGCCCTAAATGCCTAGTGCCGTGTGCAATGACTACATGACAGTATGCATTAGTGAACAATATAGGCAACCCTTCTAATACTCAGAGGCCACTCTCCACCCACGTATCATACCCAAACACACTTGGCTAGGCAACAACCACTATATCGGTAGTTCTCCTGCATATTGCTTCACAGATAGTACCCATGGTGTGATTGCAGTTAACTACATGCCTGTTGACCACAACAGTGCCACAGACATCAGAAAGTACTTTGATGTGTTAAATCTCCTGACTGTGTGTTATCCAGCAAGTAAAAGGACATGGCACCCTGTTCCATCCCCTCAGCAGCCTAATCAATGTGTATAGTGGCTCTTTTGCCATGTTCCCCACTGGACGCCTGCAACAACTGTAGAGTCTGCAAACATACCCCACAAAGGGAATACCATGCCTTATACACATGCCCTGTATGGACAGACTCCATTAACTCCACTGAATACCCGTATCATACTGTCAATGTAGGTACAATCACTACCTCAGTTACATAGCCAGGTCTTACTAAATGAGGTCAGGAATGCTACATCAGAAGATACCACTCTGTCCACACAACATGCCCCAGAGACCTCAAGCACACTTCCACATGTCAAAGAACATGCATGTGGGACATGTGCACAACTCAGACACTGTCCACGTTATGGAATATAGATCACATACATGGGAAGCAAGTGCACATCACTGGCCACCCACAATAGAAATCTGGATGAGTGGATGGGAAATACAATACCCAACCCTGGGGACCACTCCAGTGACTATACTCCTGAGGCACACTGGGGACTATTGTTATGAGCCTGATGTCAGGGTATTCCCTTGGTATAGCCTTGTAGAGCCTACAGGACCATTCACCTACTACACACCTATGAAGCAATGAACCTATGGATATCCGTACTGCCAAGTGTGTGTGTGTTTGTGTGTGTGTGTCTGTGTGTGTGTGTGTGAATAGTACTCCCAGTGTGTTTGGTTGATAAATATCCCCTGCGGCTGTGGTTATTACCAATTGGAGGTGTGTCCAAATCAGAACATGTACCATTCCCCATTCTACAACGGATGTTGTACATCAACATATACCTATGTACAACCCTCAGCCCTATAATCTGTGAGGCATATGCAATCACTGTGTTACAGACCAGGGATTACCGTGCACATACTGTACCCTGCCTATGACAGGGTGGATGTATCACCACACTGCCATACCCTGTGACCTTGCTGCAGGGCCACATCCTGGTGACACATAGACACATAGAACAGAAATGGGATGCAACATGTGAGAACACATTCACTCTACACTTCACTTGTGGTGGGATAGAGGGGTAAAGCTGGCACTGAATGTATTGCCAAGACTGTGGCCAATATCTGTTGCGTCAGGATAGGTATTAGCTTTGTGCAGTAACTTGCAGCACTTGTATTTAATCTTGTGGACCTTGTTGATGTAACTATCAAAGGCTGTTATGACTGTCATCGGTGTCTGCTGCAGCTCTGCTGCCAGAGATGCCTGCTGGGGATTCCATGAGGGATCCAAAGTTGTGTTTGAGGCTAATATGGGAATTCAGCAGTCATGGGACACCACCTTTCCCTGCAATAGTGTCCTCCTTCTGATATACACTTTAGTACTGGAAGGGCCCATCACATTGTTTCCCAGTGTTTGGAGGACAGTGTCTGGGTTCTGTTGGCTCTGGCTAGTACCATGGATTAATTTACCTGTTTGCACAGTGCCTATGCCTATGATTCCAGAGTGATGCAGCTACTTCCCATTGCCATGGGTGCAGTGAAGACATCCACCCCTGTTTTCATGGCTGCAAAGTCAGCTTTGTAGAGGTTTTGCCAGGTGGTTATCTTTGTGGGGATGTGGCTGACATGTTGAGTTCCATGTTGATTACAGCCTGTGTAAATCTCACCATGCAGGGATTGACATCTGTGGATGAGCAATGGTCCCATATTTAAGTGACCAACACAGGTCAGGGTTGTTGCATCCTCTACCAGGAGTCAATATGAGCTGGTCTAGGGCAATGGAAATGATGAATCCCAGAAGTGTTGGTCCACTGTACTGGCACTTGGCCACATTCCCCAGGTGATGGAAGGGTAGTTGAAGACTCATACTATGTCAGTGTTGTGTTGGACCATCATAGATGGCATGGTGTTGAGGAATGTGCACTGACAGTCTAGGGACATAGCTGTGGACCCATAGCAGGCTATGGTCTGGATTGCACTATTACCCCAAGGCAGTTGTACCAGAAGTATCTAAAATGGAGTATGATGGGATACTAGTCTGGAGGTGTTCCTATCCATAATGAATATGGAGACAACACCACCTGTGTAGGTGTGATGTGGTCCATGTTTGGGGGCTGACAGCTGTGGAATGTGTCATAGCCTGATACTGCAGGTCTGCTGTCTGCTGCTGTGAACCATCTCTCCATTACAGCAGACATGTGTCCTCCACTCCAACGACAGCTATGAGTGACTGCATCCTGACAGTTAGATGTCCACTGTTTAGCAGCATGACCCTCAGACTGCATACAAGTGTAGCTGTTATGGTGGTAATAACATTAGGAACACTGCCTAATAAAGCACCATAGGGGTGGCAAGACACTTAGCCAGTACATGTCAACCTAGCGGTGATAGATGTAGGACATCTGTGGCAAGTCTTTGGGTTCTGTCAATCATGCCATCCCAAGCAGAGAGGTTCTGGATCCCCTGAGAATGACACATAACACAAAAAACAATGTTGCAGTCAACCATCTGTTGATAGTACCACAGCATCTTTCTATGTGACAACGGTACACTGCCCAGGGCTACTGTCACACCTTCCTGGAGCAAATAATCAGAGAGTTCAACCATGCCTTCTGTCATGTAGTCCATGGAGGTGTGGCCCAAGTCATTCACACCCACATGGATAAGGAGTGATACTCGTAGTTATTGTGGAGTGACATGACTGGCTGTGTCATGTGTTAGATGCTGGCATGTGATTGATATTTGGCTGTTTCCTCCTCCATATTCAACTTAGTGAGTGGGATGCGTGTGCCTCAGTATTGAGTTACCCATGATCACTGTATTGTGCAAGGTGGTTAGCCTTAGGGTCTTAGGTTGGGGGGACAATGTGTAGGTTAAATATGTGCCCCTTGGCATGTGCCATGTTGCGCTGTCTGAGTGGGTGTCTGCCTTGCTGGTCTGTGCTGTTTGGGTAGATGTCCACTGAGTGCCTCTGGGAAGGTGGGTGTGTGGCTTTTCACTGTATGTCACGGCTGTCAAAGTGGGTGTCATGGTGAGCTACATGTTCCACATGGTGTGGTCCAGGTGTTGATCTTATCCTCTTGACCTGCTAGTCCAGTCTTTGCTGGAGAGTGCATATGTCCACATTGGGTGATATATGGGTAACCCTCACAGGTCTGAGTGTTTGGAGTTTAGAGGGAAGGGCTATCTGTGTACATGCGGCAGCAGCAACAGTGCCCCAGAATGGATAACTGAACCAGGTTAATGGGTGAAAGCTCAGATAACCGCCCTTCAAACATGCCAGGAGGGGTGGACATAACTAGTAAGTACTGGGGCGACATCTGTGATGAATGAGTACTGCTGATGGCTCACAGGTGTGCCACACTTCTTGATACAATAACCTGGTGAAGTGCCAAGCCATAATGCTAGTTGAAGTGCAAGACAGAAAGAACTAGAATGATGTATGGGTGGAACAGATGACAGACTGTCTGCCACCTGTAATACTTTACCACAGCTGTGCAGTTATCAGCAGCTTTGGCCATATGAAATTTCACTAAGCTCTGTAGTATATGCAGTAACTGCTTAACACTATAGTAGACATACCTAGTAGGCAGGAGTTCTAATCCCACTACTGGCAAGTGTGTGTGAATCATGTACTGTCTGGCTCATGCCATTTTTCACCTGTGTACTACCCTTTGCACTTCCCTTCAATTTAGTAAACCTGTTGATGTCATCATGGCTAGGCTCCCACCTGTGACTACCCAGTACCTTGCTACAGCAGCAGCCCATTGATGGGCATGGTATTTGAGGTTGGTGACCCGATGCTGCACATGCTCATAAGTTCTGCTGTGCAGGCTGGTATCATTTACCCTGTGGAACACACTGTCTCACAGGGCAGTCTTCTCCCACACATCTTCTGCTCTCTGTCCAAATGACAGGGCATAATGTCAAATCAGATATTGGGGGATGATGTCTGTTTCCCCAACAGAGAATGCTGGTAGGCGAGCACTCTGCATATTACCTGGAAGACATAAACAGGAAAAAGGTCACAGGACTTCATACAGTTGACAAAATTCACATCAACAGTGGATATTACTTGTAAATAATTCACACTACATTGAAACCCTCCATGCTATCATGGCTATAGCAGCTTTCATTACATGCCTGTCCCAGAGCTATCTTATTCCCCCCAATGTTGGACACTTGATTGCATAATCCTCTAACCTCCATTCATTTCTGTGTAGAGGGTTGGCAGTGGGCATCTTCCATGTGGATGGTGTGTGGATGGTGGCAGGTCTGTGTTTGAATGTGGTGTGTGATGGAGCTCTGATCACATGCCTGAGGTCATGTAGGAGGCAGACACTGATGTTATTATTCCCCATAGAGATATGCTATTGTTGCCATCAGTAGGCAATATATACATGCTCACCAGTGCTGAGGGGAGGAGTGTGGTTGATGTGCATATCTCCCTGTACAACTGGGGTGGACAGGGTGGCGATGTTTCCCCCTAACCTGTGTGATGCAGGTTGCCTATATCTATGGCATGTGTGTATGAGGTGTTCTTTACCCCCAGTACAGGGTGAATTGTGTTGTTTCATCTGAGACTTATAACATATGTGGTTGCAATTGTCCTTGGTGGTGTGGATATGTCCGATTCATAGTCATAGTCAGCATTACAGGAAGTCACCTGTGAGCATACATGCTTGCTCAGATATTGGTGGACTTGCTTCAAAGTTGTTGCCTGCACCTATGTGTCCCTGTACAGCAAATATAGCAACCTGTTATGTGGTTTGTGTATTGTTGCTGTCCACCAAAGGGGATTACTCTACCTTGGTGGAGGTACTGGTGTGTCCATATAGCTACAGTGGATATGAAGGGTACAAACCCCTGATACACTGTCTGGTATTTGTGCAACTGGAACATGACACCGCAATAACTCATTTCTCACCTGTAGTGTGACCTATAGCCTGCACAATTCAATTGAAAACATAACAATCTGGTCTGCAAAAACATATGGAAATAGTACAATAAGCTAGCTGAATGAGCGTGCACACCATTAAACTGATATGTTGTGTATGCACCTCTTGAGATGGTTACAGCATTCATCCATCTTGGTCTGAACTCTAACATCATGGAACATCTTCACTTGTCAATAGTTGGACACCCTCCTAGAAACACCTTTGATTGCATTTCAATGGACTTGTACAGGTTAGGGGTCACATAAAAACGAGAAACATGAAATGATCTTCTGTGGTCTGATTGTCATACAGCACACATACCTGGCATTCTAACAGGGGTGTGGACACTTGTGATATCCACACAATATATATATATATATATGTGTGTGTGTGTGTGTGTGTGTGTGTGTGTGTATATATATATATATATATATATATATATATATATATATATATAGGTCCCCTTCAAACCATCTAAAACCCATAACATCGAATTTCATAATATTGAGACCAGAACATCTAAAACCCATAACATCGAATTTCATAACATCTAACACTACAAATAACATGAAAATAACATCTCCACATATAATGACAACAAACTACCAAACACACTTTTTATTAGGTTTCTGCATGGGGGCTTGATACAGTGGGGTTAGGAAATTAACTTTTTCCCACTGTAGTGCGATCTTGAAGTTGGTATATTTAATTTACAGGGGTGTGGGGGCAGAGGCCCCAACATGGGGGGTGCAGGGGAGCTTCCCCCCCTGCAGAAATGTAGTAAAAAGTGTGTTTGGAAGTTTGGTGTCATTATATGTGGAGAGGATGTTATTTTCTTCTGATTTGTAGTGTTAGATGTAATGAAATTCGATGTTATGGGTTTTAGATGTTTTGGTCTCAATGTTATGAAATTAGATGTTATGGTTTTAGATGTAGATGTTATGAAGTAGACCCATATATATTTGTATACATATATATATATATATATATATATATATATATATATATATATATATATATACCTCAGTATTTATTGGTAATGTATCTATATATCGTTGCCCACACATATGGATCTCCCTACATATCTCACTCTCTCTCTATGTATCTTTCCATTCACACATATATATATATATATATATATATATATATATATATATATATATATATATATACCAATCCTTCCTAATTGCACACTTGTCTCTTCCCTATTGTAAACTGGCTATAAAGAAGGGTATGTTTGAGAAAACATCTTGAAACAATACAGCTAAGGTGGCTTACTAGTAAATTGCATAAGCTATGGTGTACAGGTTCCTGGGTTTAAGACTTGCAAGGGCTCTTTACTTTGTTGCTAGGCAAAACAAGGACTATTGGATACAGAGTGGTTAAGGCATTTTTGAGCAGCTTTGAGCGTGTTTGTGTGGGTTTGCATGACAGTAAATGGTGCTAACTTACAGTTAAATGAATAGGCACTTACATGGTGAAGGCTTCGCTTACCAGTGTGCATATCTGCTTAGCATTTATATTTAAGCAATGCTTAAACCTGCTAAGCATAGCTTAGCTCTGGTAACCAGTGGTCACATTCCAGTCTGATAAAATAGCAGGGTAATGACATCTTTAATATGTGTATTTAATTTCTGCACATAACATGCTTCTTTGTGCTGTCATTACAGTAGCAAGGGGTGTGACTATACTGTGTGGGGCACCTGGATATATATGGGTAGTACCACAATCTTTTCTCTTTGGATTTGTTTCATACATAGGCAGTACCCCAGGTTATATGCAGTCACACTTGTATGTTACACCAGCTACGGTGCACTGCTTGACAAAAATAGTTTAACACATACTGTATCATTATGTTAGTACTTTTAACAGTGACTTTTCAAGTAAGAGTAGACTGCGGATTGTAATACTGGAACCATACACCCCTGCATGCAAAGCTGGACCATGAGTACTGAGTATCTTGTTCTTGGTGTTTGAGCTGTATGTTTATATGTATCTCCAATTGGATATTGATCTGATATGTTGATATTAACTGTAGACTACTATGTTTTTTGGACATGTCATTGAGGACTATTGTCATGTAGTAATGGCATATCTTTCAGTTTCAGATGTGTATCTTTCAGAATATTCATCCTAATGCATAATCTGTTGGCTATCTGCTTTCTGTCTGTCCTCTCTACAGATGTGCAGATGTCAGGTATTGCTATGGCCATACCACTATGTAGGTGCCCACATTGTATTGTGTTGTGGGCCTGGACACTGCTGCTAGTTCCATCATATGGGACATTCCTTAATGTGGGCCTTGCCCCATTTCCTTGCCTATGTGAGGGACATTACAGAGGTGGTGGCCTACAGATTCACATGCAATGGGTGGCAATACGTCACAGGACAGGACATGTGGAGACAGCCAACCAACATGGGGGACATAGCCCCAGATTTGTGAACAGATTCTATATCATCAGTGCTGTTATACACATGGTGGATTGATAGATTGACAGGGTTTGTGTGGACATGCATTTAGCGTGTGACGTCTCAACTCACAGTGATATGTATCTGACATACTTCTCCACTGGCACGCTGTCCACAGACTGGCCACATGTTTGCCTGTTATGTTTTGTGTGTTCACCAGACAGTTGGTGCCCTTGGTAAATTAGTTGTGGACTCTGGGGAATGCAGTCAGTAAATACTCACATCTATTGTTATTAGCGACATTATATTTCTCGTAAAGGATGGTACAACAAACCCAGTGACATCTGCAACTGTCTCAATGTATGGCAGGAGTATGTCCAATTTACCCCTGTGTTTGTGCCTCTGTTCCCACCTAGTGATATAGGGGTTGATGCTGAGCTTAGTGAGTGGGGAATGTTATCAAAGGCTTTGACTAGATCAGTGTAGGCTGTATGTGTCACCTTGCCTTCATCCGCAGCTCAGGTGACTGACTCCAAGAAGATGACCAGGTTGAATGAGCAGGGATGACCTACCCTTCACAATTTAAACTGTGTGGGATCCTGAGTCTGCAGATTCACATATCTCTGTTTATTAGATGCATGATGATGCACTCCATAGTTCCACATAACAGACTTGTCAGGCAGTTGGAGCAGTATTTCCCAGAGTCTGTAGTTAAACCTCATTTGTGGAAAGGGGTGACTGTAGCAGTGCACAATTCAGTAGGGACAAAGCCTGAGGTGAGGGTGTCCTTGAACAGGGGACACAGGTAAGGTGCCAGGTCACTCAGTAGTTCATGTAGAACACAGCCAGGGATATTCTCAGATCTCATAGATGCTGTATTCTTGGCCTTGGACAGTGGTGTTTTAACCTGTGCTGCAGTAATACTGGGTGCCTGGCAGTGTACTGGTATTATGATTGGTCCTTTTGGGGCGGGGAGTGAGGGGTAATGTTTCCACTTGCCAGCCAGTATATTGGCATTATTTGTTGGTTCAGTCTGGGAGGTACCATTGTCTAGTAGCTCAGAACAATTCTTGGTATTGCCATGGAGATTCTATATATAACTGTATGAGGCCTTGTGATTGTCTTTACTATGTGCTCCAATTCTGTTCTCAAACTAACTTTGTAGCATTTGATGAGGGATCTCAACTATTCACTGAGGCTGATAAGGGTTTATTTCCTGTCTTGGGACTTGACCTTATTACATATTGGTTCCCTCCTTCTGTTGTACAGTTTCTTTATGGCAGGGGACCACCAGATCAGCTTCCTTTTTTTTGGAGGTGAGGTTCCTGGTTGTATTGGGTAAGGCGGTATCCATGCATTTGTGTACGTGTTAATAGTGCATTGTTGTTTGATTCAGTTGTCATGCAACTAGTGTCCATTTGCATGGCTGCCGTGAAGTTAGCCACCTCTGAGTTTATGAGGCCATAGTTAGTTTTGGAAAGGCATTTCATGGTGGTTACCTGTGCGGGGGTGGGGGGGGGTAAGAGGGCCATGGATTTGCAAAGGTGATTAATTTGTGATCAGATATAACAAGGGAGGAGTTGACTATTGGTGTAGAGCAACAGTCACCCATGTTAGGAAGGACCAGGTTGATGTGATGGGCATGTGCATCAGTACATGAGTAGCTTTCCCATTTAATGGTGGACTAGTTGAAGTCAACCAGTATGATAGCGTTAGGCTGGACATTAATATTCTCCAGGGTGTTTATGGACATGGAGTGTGAGTCTTGGGACATGTATGGGGACCTATATCAGGCTACAACCTGAACCACTGTCTTACCCAATGTCAGCTATGCCTGCAGGATCTGTAATGCATAATGTTGGTCTAGCACTCTGGAGGTGTGTGCATCCTTTATGAATATGAAAATACCACCACCTTTGGAGCTTCAGTCCACATTTTGCAGCCAAAAGTTGTGGAATTAATTATAGGCTGGTACTACAGGGGTGCTTCCTGCTGCCTTTAACCAGGTCTCTGTTACATTACATAGGTTCATTGGTTCATAGGTTGGTACTAGGCTATTGGCCCTAGGGCCTATGCAAGCCTAGCCATAACAATTCCCAATTCCCAGGATATTTCTTCCCACGATATTTACTTCTCTGGGACCCTGTCTAGTAGGGTGACTGACATGATCCCTGGTGTGAATTTCCTATCTCCCATCCAATTATCAAGGTTCCTTTTGAAGAGGGTCAATGAGTCGCTCTGCTTGATATGTATGGACAGTCTATTCCAGAGTGGGGAGTCTCTGGGTCAGGAACCCATCCCTCCAACATGTTTTGTTCATTGTGATGACAAGGTTTAGATCCCTGGAGCGTGTGGCTCTGAGGGATTGGGATTTCTTTAAGTGAAGCATGTCCAACAGCTCAGGGTTTGACATGGCCTTGTATGTTAAGCAGAGATCGCCTCTGAGTAGACGATATGCCACAGAGTATAGCTGGAGTTTTTTTTAGACGGTCAGCATATGGCATCTGCTTTAGGCCTGTGATTCTTTTAGTGAGGTATTTCTGTGGCCTTTCCAGCTGTTGCAGATGTCTTGTGAGGTACATACCAAATGGGGCATTATACTCTATAATGGTTCTAATGAAGGATGAGTACAGTGGGACAATGACCTCCTTTTTTCTGGATGAAAAGCCCTTAGTGATGAGGTGTGCCACACAGAAGGATTTCCTGACTGTTGTGGCAATGTGGTTATCGAACGTGAGACCACTGTCCACCTGTGTCCCTAAGTCTCTCATCAAACTTTCGATGTTTAGCATCCTGCCACCTATGTGGTAATTCATAGGTACATGTTTTTTTCCAAAGGGGATAACTATACATTTCTTGGCATTAAGCTTGAGCCCATGGCTCTGGCACCAGGCATCTGTTTCTGTAAGGCCTTTTTGTAGAATATCCACATCATTTGGGGATTCAATAATGGCTCCCAATTTGCAGTCATCTGCAAACTTTGTTAGCCAAAGTCCCTTAGTGTTGGCCTGTACTTCAGAGAAGTAGATGCCAAACAAGAGTGGCCCCAGGACTGAACCCTGAGGTACTCCACTTGTCACTTGTCTGGAGCTGGATTTGGAGTCGGCTACTTTTACAGTCTGGGTTCTGTCAGTAAGCCAGTTGGCAACCCATCGAGTGACGTAGGGATTTATGCCCATCTTAGTAAGTTTATCTATAATTCCAGAGTGGGGGATGGAGTTGAAGACCTTGGTGAGGTCCAGATAGGCTGTGTGGACCACCTTACCCTCGTCCACAGCTCTGGAGACTGATTCAAAGAAGTCAATCAGATTCAGGAGACAAGATCGGCCCTTCACAAACCCAAACTGGGTGTGGTCTAGTGTTTGAAGGTTGCCAATGTCTTAGTTTATAAGTTCCATGAAAATGCGTTCCATGCCCTTGCAGATCAGGCTTGGCAGACTGATGGGACGGTAGTTCCCGGGATCCAAGGTGGATCCTCCCTTGTGGAGCGGGATAACTGTAGCTGTGCTCCACTCAGTGGGCACAAAGCCTGAGGTGAGGCTATGATTAAACATGAAACTTAGGTGAGGTGCCAGTTCATTTTGTAGTTCATGTAGTACACAGCCTGGGATGTCATATGGTCCCATGGATGCTGTATTCTTAGCTTTGGAGAGTACAGTTTCTACCTGTGTGGCCATGATTATCGGAATTTGGCAATCTTTTGGTATTGAGATGGGCTTTTTAGGGGGTGAGAGGGGGGAGAAGTTGGCACTAAATCGATCTGCCAGGATATTGGCAATATCCTTGGGATCAGTATATTTAATGCCATTCTGTTGTAGCTCAGAGCAGATCTGAGCATTGTCATTTAGATTCTTGACATAACTATAGAATGCATTGTGGTTGTCTTTGGAATCTTTGGCAATTTTATTTTCGTAACTAGCTTTTGAGGATTTTATGGGGGATCTCAACTTCTTACTGAGGCTGGTGAGGGAGTTTTTTGCATCCTGGGATTTTCCTCTTTTCTGCAACAGCTTCTTCCTTCTGTTGTATAGTTTCTTTATAGCAGGGGACCACCAGATTGGCTTCCTTTTTTTAGAGAAGAGCATCTTGGTTCTATTTAGGATGGCACGATTCATGCACGAGTGGATGTGCTCGTACAGTGCCTTAGTGTAGGATTCTGCAGTCGACCTTCCAGATCCCGTCTGCATGGGTGTTGTGAAGTTTGTCACTACTGACTTCAGTAGCATGAAGTTGGCTTTGGAGAAGTTTTTTAAGGAGGTTTCCTTACTGGGGGTGGGGGTGGGATGTGGGTGCCAAAGATGATTTGCTTATAGTCAGACCTGACCAATGAGGGGGTGACCACTGGTGTGGAACATCTATCTCCCATGTTGGTAATGACTAGGTCTAAGATATTGGCTCCCCTGGTGGGACAATGGATTAGTTGATCCAGGGCATTGGAATTTATGAATTCCAAGAACCGTTGGGAAAAGGAGTTGGTACCCGAGTAGATTTCCCAGTTAATGGCAGGGTAGTTAAAAATACCCAGTATTAGGGTGTTTGGTTGTATCTTAATATTTTCCAGTATGTTTAGAAAGGTGTAGTGAGAATCTTGGGGCATGGTGGGGGATGTGTAGCAAGCTACAATTTGGATTGCAGTCTTACCTAGTGTTAGTTGCACCTGTAGAATTTCAGATGCATTGTGTTGGGCAACTAGCCTGGAGGTGTGAATATCCTTGGTGAATATGGACACTCCTCCACCTTTAGTGTTTCGGTCTTGGTTTTCTGGCTGAAAAGTTTGGTTGGAATTGTAGCCTGGTATTGCAGGGGTGCTCTCTGGAGCCTTGAACCAGGTCTCA